>NC_053490.1:535982697-536282697 GCF_905171775.1 Rana temporaria | reverse complement strand
TAATATCAGTGGGAGGAATAGTGCCCCATCATTGGTGTCAGTGGGAGGAATAGTGCCCCATCATTGGTGTCAGTGGGAGGAATAGTGCCCCATCATTGGTATTAGTGGGAGGAATAGTGTCCCATCATTGATATAATTGATATCAGTGGGAGGAAAAATGCCCCATTGTTGGTGTCAGTGGGAGGAATAGTGCCCCCTTGCTGGTCTTAGGTGACTTACATTCCGACTTAGTAATAAACATGTATTTGTGTGCAGGGGGGGAGGGGAGGGGTGGGAGAAAATAAATAAAGTGCAATGTGAGCCATAAAACAAAAATATGACTCGGCAACGAGAACTCATCTCCTGCCGGAACCTTCTGTGATGGCAGGAAATAGAAGTGAGGGGTCTGTTCTTGTACAGCTCTTGGCAGATCGGTCCCTCAGAAGTACAGATGCTCAAGTTGTACAAAAAGATTCTTCCATAAAGCGCTAAGAACTTTCTCTGCTGGCTCAGGAAGACGACTGCAGAGCCGTAGCCGAAGCCGGCGTGTGGGCCGCGATGAGTGAAGGAAGCTTCTGCCTGTAGTAGAGGGGGGTACAGGAGAGGAATGGTAATTGGGTGGGAAGGACGCTGTGAGTTCTTTTTTATTTTTTGCCCGGAGATTGGCTTTAACAATAGGACTTATAGGATACTATCCCCTTGGAGTGTGCATACAGGGGTGGCCGTTGCGACCCAGCAGCCCCATGCTCCAGGGGGGGTGGGGGCGGCGGCATGTAGAGGAAACGAACCCTCCATGTAGCCGCTGAATGCCTACTTCTCTTCCTCTCCCTTTCGGAAACATTCAGCGGCTGCAGGAGAGACATGGAGGTCATCGGCTCCTCCACACGCCGCTCCCGTTTTGCTGCAGCAGGTTCTATACATGGCACAGATGCGCCACTTTACTGGCAAACTAAGGGGACCCCCCGAGGCACAGTATTTAAAGGAATTTTTGGAGGGACTAGGGAAGAACTCCCATCTGCTTTTTATTTTCTGTGTCCTATTGGGGAGATTTTCATTTGCTTCCTGTCCCAAAGATAAAACGGGAAGAGTAAGAGGAAATGTCTCTGAAATAATTAGGTTGAAATCTACTCATTCACACAAACGTACTACAGTGTACAACCAGCGACATCCACATCCCTGTCCTGCTGCCCCGGGCTCCCCTGTTCTCCCCTGGCCCCCCCTTTTGCCCTTTCCCCTCCTCGGATTGATTAGTCATTGTGAATATATATGAAGAATATAGCCCTACTTTGGATTACATCGTAGGAGGTATCTCTCGATGGGAGATACCATTTCACAAGCAGAATTGAAACCTATACAAACATCAGGGGGAGACCGTAGTTCTCACATTGTTCTCACATTGTGCCTCACCACTAGCCGCCCTCGAACAGCAGCGATGCACAATCTGAGAACTACGGCCCCCCCAGGGGTTTGTATAGGATTAAATTGTGCCTTTGAAATGGTATCTCCCATAGAGAGATACCTTCTACGATGTGCGCATGCGCCATGGTTACGTCAGCCCAGCCCGGCAAATCAGCAGTTGTGCTGTGACGTACAGTGCATGTGCAGCGGCACTATTCGATGGGGGGCACTTCTCGACAGAACACCGGCATTGCAAGTAAGAAAAACCGGCAGTGGCGGCCCGTCCATTAGGGCGCCCGGGTGCTGCCCCCTCTATCCACGCCACCCCCTATATGGTTAATGGATAGATTTATGCATAGCATGAATCTATCCACGTCCGCCGCAGCCACCCCCTTCTATTCATGTGCCCAGCCCCTTTCAGGGCGCCTGGATTAAGCACCTGATTAGAGCCACAGTCTCTAATAGGCTTCAAAATTGGGTGGGCTCGGAACACAGAGCATTGCGCCATGAGCCCACCCAGGTGTTACAACAGCAAATTAAAAATCGCTGTTGTAACAATGATCCTCAATCCGGCCAATCAGAAGCAGGTCTGAGACCCGTTTTTCGATTGGCTGAAAAGAGACGACTCCTGATTTGGCCACCGAGGAGGAGGGAGGAAACAGAAGCCGCCGATGATCGTGGAGAGCAGAGGAAGGGAAAGCTGCCACAAGTGAAGTGCTGCATAGATGGGGCAAGTTCACCAGACCCGCCCGCCGACCGACCGGCTGACAAGAAAATTACCACCAGCCGCCACTGAAAACCGGCAGAGAAGCCCGGCCTTGAGTGAGTGAGTGAGAAACTTGTATAGCGCTACATATGCGAACTGAATCGCCTCAAGGCGCTTGGTATCCATTTCCTACTATTTTTTGCCTTCAGAATAGATGGGTTTTGAGTTTTTTTCTGAAGGCCTGGTGATTCCCTTCCATTCGGATGCTGGTTGGTAAAGCGTTCCATAGTCGAGGTCCTTGGACTGCAAATCGCCGTTCTCCTTTGGACTTGTATCGGGCCTTGGGTATTTGGAGTCGATTTTGGTTGGTAGATCGGAGGACACGGTTTGGGTTATGACATTTTAATATTTCGCATAGATATTGGGGTGCACTGTTTTGTACACATTTGTGCGTCAGGCAGAGTGCCTTAAACGCGATTCGATCTTTTACAGGCAGCCAGTGAAGGGACCTAAGGGAGGGAGAGATTGATTCCCAGGTTTTTTTCATGTTACAAGTCGTGCCGCCGTATTCTGGACGACTTGTAGACGCGCAATTTGGTATTTTGGGAGTCCGAGGTAAAGGTCATTTGCATAGTCGAGTCTGGAGTTGATTATGGTTCCCATCACAACTGCTATGTCTTCTTTTGGGATAAAGGGAATAAGTCTACCTAGTTGGCGCAGCAGATGGTGGGATCCGCTGACTACTGAACTTATTTGTGCATCCATTGTCATGTCGGAGTCAAAAGTGACTCAAAGACTTTGGTGCTAGGGGTGATGGTTTGTCCCAAAATGGGCGGGGGCATCCATGTTGTTGTAGCGAGTCTTTTCCGGTTGGCGTGGAACAGAAGGAGTTCTGTTTTTGAGCCATTGAGTTTAAGATAACTATCCGTCATCCAATTCTCTATCAGAGTAAGGCATTTCTCTAGTCCGAGATAATGATCCTTTTTGTTGCTGATACGGAAATAGAGTTGGGTGTCATCCGCGTAGGAATGGTAGAGTAGATTCTGGTTACTGATAAGTTTGAGGAGGGGCGGAGATAAATATTGAATAGTACGGGCGACAAGGGTGACCCCTGAGGGACTCCGCATGACACCATGCGTTTTTCAGAAGTTATAGGACCTAGTTTCACTATCTGTGATCGGTTTTCCAAAAAGGAGGAGAACCAGGGTAGATCCGAGTCTGCCACTCTAGCTACTTCAGCTAGGCGGGTCAGCAGCAATTTGTGGTCTACTGTATCAAAAGCTGCGCTCAGGTCCAACAGTACCAGGAGACAAGATTCTCCATCATCTGCAGCTTCGAGAGCGTCATCTCAAATTTTGAGAAGTGCTGTTTCCGTTCCATGACCAGGACGGAAACCCGATTGAAATCGATCCAGTAGTTTGTAGGTATCTAAATGGTGTTGTAGCTGTTGCACTACTGCTTTCTCCATTACCTTGGAGAAGATATGGGTCGCCGAGGGTTTGGGTCTTTGGGGTCGAGCCCTGTTTTTTTTTAAGATGGGTTTGATTATGCCTTGTTTCAGGGAGGTCAGCACCATGCCTTCCTTAAAAGATTGGTTTATGAGGTGCCTGATAGCCGGTGCCAAAATATCGCCACATTCTTTCAACAGTTTAGTGGGAATGATATCATTAGGCACCAACGATATTTTTGGTGGTGTCGATGGAGATTGATTTTAGTGTAAATTTCGTCGATTGTGGCATATTTGTATTAATATTGCCTTTTTGGTTTAAAGGGGGGTGGGTAGAGGATCTTTTTTGCTGAATAATTTCACGGATATTTTCAATTTTGTTAATGAAATAATCCGATAATTTGTTGCAAAAATTTTGTGATTCAAAATTCGGAGCCTCTAGGCAGGCTGGATTCATGGTCTGAGCAACTAAATTGAAGAGTTTGCGGGGACGGTTGTAGGCTTTGGCGAGGATATTAGAAAAATGATCTTTGTGATATTTCTTGGTGATTAATTTGTAGATTGTGTGGTTTCCCTCTGTTGAGTTTCTTCTCCAGGCTGCTTCCGCTCTTCTGCGTTCTTGTTTCAGCAACGTGAGATCGTCGTTGAACCAACCGCAGTTGTTTTTCCGGATGAGCGGCCTTCTCATTCAAAATCAGTGCCTGACCTCACAAATGGTCTTCTGGAAGAATGGTCAAACACTCCCATAGACACCCTCCTAAACCTTGTGGACGGCCTTCCCAGAAGAGGTGAAGCTGTTGTAGCTGCAAAGGGCGGCGCCAACTCCATATTGAACCCTACGGACTAAGACTGGGATGCCATAAAAATTCATGTGCGTGTAAAGGCAGGCGTCCCAATACTTTTGGTAATATAGTGTAGCTGGTCCTCTTTAACAATACGATTAGATATTAACCAGTATGACAAGACAGAATGTATGCTGCCAATAAACACTTGAATATTCTTGAAACGTCTGGCTTGGTGAGCGCCTGCCCTATAATTTGGCACGCAAAGTACATGGTGTCAGCGGGAGACGGGTTAAGTATTGCAAACTATCTAGGCAGGGTGTGATTAAGGACACTTTTCCCGCTTCCCCCAAAGGTACAGCCGCTAACTGCGTTTTACAAAAACACATCAGAGATGAAATGAGAAGTCGAGGCTCTCGTCAGGCTCGGGGAACCGCCATCTAGCTATCACATCCTCAAGTGTTTTGCACACTGCAGTAAATGTCAATGTATTATTAGTTCTAGCTTAGCAAAAAGCCGATGTGATAACGTGAGTCAGGCTGGTAACAGCTAATGGAATTTTAGTTCTCTCGGGTGGAGAAATGAGAACCTTTCATCATGGAACACCCCCCATCACTAACTGCTGTGTCATCTCTTGGGGGCCCTTACAATGGTTACAACCCGAGGCAAAGAAGTACATCACCTGAGTGATTTGAGGGGGAAGAAAGTGGGGAGACGTCAGAACTTTTGAAACTGCAAAACTTTGAGTTTATTCCGCTGGTAGTATAGACTCAGTTGGCACTTTATTTGGTGCATCTGTTCATTACAACAAAGTTCTTGTTACACTATTTATTTTGAAAATAATGTAACGGAATAGCCCGTGATACCCAGAGACTTTTGAAGGATGCGGGGTACTCCTGTGCCAGCTTCACCAATGACTCTTGTGTCTAGGGTCATCCTATGTCCAATAGGGGCATAGCACGACTGAGAAATGATATCTCGGATTACACGAGATGGGACAGTAATGATAATTCATGTATTGCAGGATATCTTGAAATATTACAAGTGGTTTATTCTGACCCCAACAGGTCAATAGGACAGTATTCATTCAAGTGGGGACACATACTGTTGAGGTGTTAATTGAGTCTGGCTCATAAGATATTTCATTGTCTATTGTGCTAATTAAGTCTGCCTCTCAAGAACCTTTCATTGTGTGATGCTAATGACACTGTATTGTGTGAAAGTTCTATTGATGATAGATATGTGTTGGCAGTCTGAAAGGTCAGATGTCTGACCTTTCAGGTGTAGTGTATTAGCATGTCAATTATGTTTACTAAAGAAATGTGTATTATGTAGCAGGTGAGAATAACTTATCGCAGAGTCAGAACGTCTGGGTAATGATTAGTAATTAGCTCATCTGAATGTCATTATCTCACGCAATGTGTATTGAAGTTCCTTGTGTCATGTTGTGGGTGGAGTTGAGTCATTGTCCAGATTTGGTTTCTAACTGTACATATATAACAAGTTGAGTTTACCATTAAAGTATTCATTCGTTTGGAACCAGAGAACAGAGCTTGTGTCTCGTTATTCTGGGGGGGGGGGAATGGATTGTGTCTGCTGGATTGTTGGAGTGTCGGATAAGCATGTCGTGGGTTGGTGGAATGGAATATCGTAAATGGCGTTGACCCCTGACCTTTACAAATAGATTAGAAGTTTTGTATTTAAACGCTTGCCGACTGCATCACTTAGATCAGGAGTGCCCAACCTTTTGAAGAGCGAGGGCCACTTAAGCAACTTGGTAACCAGTCGAGGTCCACAATATGCGGAGCAGGCGGATGACAGGTCACGGCTACTCTATAGGCCCTCCAATCCGCCCAGATGAAAGGGGACGAATTCCCTTCTGTTTTTCGGATTGGAGGTAGGCGGCCATAAACAGACATCTGTCGCTCTATAGAGGTGAATTGAGGGTCCCCTTTGGTCGGGCAGATCGTGTGAAAAGGGCCTAAGACTGCTTTCACACTGATGTGCTGCGGTTTACCCACACCGCGGGTGCAGCCTAGTGCACCTGTGTCTATCCTGCGGGTTAGCTGAACTTTGCCATAGACTCCACCTGTGGAAAAAGTTGGCACTGTAAAGGAAGCATCGGCTTATGGGGCTCTGCTCCGCAGCTGCTTTCTTCCTCTACCACCAGCTTCATTCACAACACTGATGCTGTGGTATGGCGGGTCGGCAACCTGCGATCTGGGCTTGCCAACCCACCATTCCAGAGCATGAGGTCTAGGGCCACATCAGAGAGCTCTGCGGGCCACATGTGGCCACTGGTTGGCCACCCCTGACTTAGATGTACGACGGCAGAGCGGATCTTCTGTGCCGGATCACATACCTAGTACTAGTACCTAGTATATGATCTGGTACTTTCAGGCACCTGCAACCCAGCTATGCTGTGATTAGACAAGGCACATGCTGATCAACCAGAGGCAGCTGGTGGGCTTTTC
Organism: Rana temporaria; assembly: GCF_905171775.1. Taxonomy (NCBI): domain Eukaryota; kingdom Metazoa; phylum Chordata; class Amphibia; order Anura; family Ranidae; genus Rana; species Rana temporaria. The sequence goes on along the minus strand of NC_053490.1, from coordinate 536,275,911 downwards.
TCTTGGGTGGGTGGGGCAAACAACCAGGTGCTTCAAAATACACACCCCCCAGCCTATCCCCCCCATAGTAATTCATGCTACCGGCGTCCTGAAAGGGGCCGGGCGCATGGATAGGGAGGACAGCGGAGGTGTTGGGGGGGCGGCGCCTGTGCGCCCACAATGCATGGGCCGCCACTGTCTGCTGATCGGCGAGGAGAGAAACAGGACAGAGCTCCTCCTATGTAAACAAGCCAGAGCTCTGTCCTGTCAGTGGGGAAGTGGTGGATTTTGTCCCCAGTCTAAATGTATAAACTTTGTGTTTGCAGCTAGCCAGCTAGTTGGCTTTTCTCGGAGAGAATGTAGTGGTGGAAGGCCCTTTCCTCCTTGGCTGCTGCCTGGGGAGGGTGTATCTCCGCAGAGGTCCATTCTTCACCTCCTGGGCTCTTTTGCCACCGCCAATTCTAGTGTAGAGACCTTGCTTTAAGCTGGAGTGTCCCCAGTCTAAATTTCATGTTTGCAGCTACAGTAGCCAGCCTGAGCTTTCTTTATTCTATCTGGGTTTTGTTTACCCTAAGCCCGGGAACATGACCTTGCTTCTTCCTGCTGCTGTTGAGTGTTCTCCACTGGATAGATTGAGAAGATACAATGTTTTGGGGTTGCTGAGGTTTTTTTTATGCAAGTAATGTGGGTTGGGCAAGAGAAAAAAATATTTGGAGAGACCTTGTAAAATAGACCTTTGCCTCCCAGGCTTTGCTTGAAGAGAATGTAGTGGTGGAAGGCCCTTTCCTCCTGGGATGCTGCCTGGGGAGGGTGTAGCTCCAGAGAGGTCCATTCTTCACCTCCTGGGTTCTTTTGCCACCGCACATTCTAGTGTAGAGTTCCTGCTTTTAGCTGGAGTGTCCCCAGTCTAAACTTTGTGTTTGCAGCTAGCCAACCAGAGCTTTCTTTATGCTATCTGAGTTTTGTTAGGTTTACCCTTAGCCCAGGAACATGACAGAATTTTATGCAAGTAATGTCGGTTGGGGAAGAGAAAATTATTTGGAGAGACCTTGTAAACTAAAGATTTTGCTTCCCAGGCTTTGCTTGGAGAGAATGTAGTGGTGGAAGGCCCTTTCCTCCTGGGCTGCTGCCTGGAGAAGGTCTAGCTCAAGAGAGGTCCATTCTTCGCCTCCTGGGCTCTTTTGCCACCATCATTTCTAGTGTAGAGAGAGTGCTCCTAGTCTAAATTGTATGCTTGTAGCTAGGTTCTAGGCAGCTTGAGCTTTGTTTGTTATCTGGGTTTGGTAGGTTTCACTTCAAGTGAACATTGTTTACATGTGCCAGCTGCTGTTGCGTGTTCTTCAGTAGATAGATTGGGAAAATACAATGAATAGTTCCTTGCCTCCCAGGCTTCGCTTGGAGTGGATGTAGAGTTGGAAGGTCCTTTCTTTCCGGGCTGCTGCCTGGGGAGGCAGCAGCTTGGAGAGGATGTTGTGGTGGAAGGTCCTTTCCTCCTGGGCTGCTGCCTGGGTTTAGCAGGTTTCACTTCAAGTGAATATTGTTTACTTGTGCCAGCTGCTGTTGCGTGTTCTTCAGTAGATAGATTGGGAAGATACAATGAATAGCTCTTTGCCTCCCAGGCTTCTCTTGGAGAAGATGTAGTGTTGGAAGGTCCTTTCTTTCCGGGCTGCTGCCTGGGGAGGCAACAGCTTTGAGAGGATGTAGTGGTGGAAGGGCCTTTCCTCCTGGGCTGCTGCCTGGGTTTAGCAGGTTTCACTTCAAGTGAATATTGTTTACTTGTGCCAGCTGCTGTTGAGTGTTCTTAAGTAGATTGGGAAGATACAATTAATTGGGTTACTGAGGGTTTTATATGGGGAAGAGAATGAATATCTGGAGAGACCTTGTAGAATAGCTCTTTGCCTTCCAGGCTTTGCTTGGAGAAGATATAGTGGTGGAAGGTCCTTTCTATCTGGGCTGCTCCTTGCAATGGTGAACCTCCAGAGAGTTTGGCAGGGATCTGTGATCGCTATGTCCTTAAGACACAGCTGATCACAGATCGGAATAAAGAGCCAATCACAGCGGCTATATACCACCTGATCAGCTGTGTCCAATCACAGCTGATCACGGTGTAAGCAGGATTTGCTGGTTATCGGCATTCCTCTTCTCATATCTACAATGATTATCAGTGTTATCAGCCCCAACAGTGCCCACCAGTGCTTCCAATCAGTGCCCATATGTGCTGCCTGCCAGTGCCTAACAGTGATGCCTGTCAGTGCCTAAGGCCCCGTACACACGACCGGATCTGTCCGTTGGGATTTATCCGCGGATCAGTTCCAGCAGACAAATCCGGTCGTGTGTACGGCCTAGCGGACATTTTTCGGCGGACATTTCTCCAGCCGACGGTTTTCAAGCGGATAAAAATTTCTTAGCATGCTAAGAAATCTATCCACTGGAAACCTGTCCGTCGGACTGATCCGGTCGTCTGTACAGACTCACCGTATAAGTCCAAGCGATCCCCATCCCTTGCATTCGTCTAAGTGATTTGACGCATGCGTGGAAGTATTTACCTTCCAGGGTCGCGCACGTCGCCGCGTCATTGTCGCGGCGACGGCGCGGCCACGTCACCGCGTATGTTTTCTGCAGGGATTTTGATCTGATGGTGTGTACAGCCATCAGATCAAAATCGGGAGCAGAAATGTCAGCTGGAAAAGGTCCGGCGGACCATTTCCAACGGATATCCTCTCGTGTGTACGGGGCCTAACAGTGATGCCTTATAGGGCCACCTATCAGTGCCCGTCAGCGCCGCCTCATCAGTGCCCATCAGTGCTGCCTCTTCAGTGCCGATCAGTGTTGCCTATTAGTGCCCATCAGTGCCTCCCCCATCAGCACACATCACTGAAGGAGAAAAATTACTTATTTACAACATTTTATAACAGAAACCAATGCCGTGTACACACGACCGTTTTTCGGGATGTAAAAAATGAGTATTTTTTTTATGTCATTAAAAACGATGGTGTGTGGGCTCCAGAGCATTTTTCACGACGTAAAAAATGGGCATTAAAAATTTAGAACATGCTCTAAATTTTTGCGTCGTTTTTAACGTCGTAAAAAATGGTCGCGTGTGGGCTTTAATGACGTGAAAAAAACGCACATGCTCAAAAGCAAGTTATGAGACGGGAGTGCTTGTTCTGGTAAAACTAGCGTTCGTAATAGAGATAGTACATTCGTCACGCTGTAACAGACAGAAAAGCACGAGGACTGAAAAGCGCGAATCGTCTCTCATCAAACTTTTACTAACACAAAATCAGCAAAAGCAGCCCCAAGGGTGGCGCCATCCGAATAGAGCTTCCCCTTTATAGTGCCGTCATACATGTTGTACGTCACCGCGCTTTGCTAGAGCATTTTTTTTTTCACGATCGTGTGTAGGCAAGGCAGGCTTAACAATAATCGGGTTGAAAAAAACGTACCGTATTTTCCGGCGTATAAGACGACTTCTTGCATCTAAAATCATGCCCCAAAAGTCGGGGGTCGTCTTATATGCCGGGTACCTGTCTGTCAGACGGCAGCCATCCATTATTCAAAAGCCGCGCCTCCTCCTCAGACTGTTCCGTGATAGGCGGAACACTAATTTTCCCAGCAGAGCCTCTGTTCAGTGTTCCGCCTATCACGGATGCCTTCTCATCCTCGGCCTCGGACGAGAGGACATCCGTGATAGGCAGAACACTGAACAGAGGCTCTGCTGGGAAACTTGGTGTTCCGCCTATCACGGAACAGCCTGAGGAGGAGGCGCGGCTTTTGAATAATGGACGCCCGCAGCCTGGGAAACTCTGCAAACAGGAGAAGGTAGGGAGATCGTCGAGGCAGGCATACTGGCACAGTGAGGCAGGCATACTGGCACAGTGAGGCAGGCATACTGGAACAGTGAGGCAGGCACAATGGCACAGTGAGGCAGGCATACTGGCACAGTGAGGCAGGCATACTGGCACAGTGAGGCAGGCATACTGGCACAGTGAGGCAGGCATGGCATAGTGAGGCAGGCATACTGGCACAGTGAGGCAGGCATACTGGCACAGTGAGGCAGGCATACTGGAACAGTGAGGCAGGCACAATGGCACAGTGAGGCAGGCATACTGGCACAGTGAGGCAGGCATACTGGCACAGTGAGGCAGGCATAATGGCATAGTGAGGCAGGCATACTGGCATAGTGAGGCAGGCATACTGGCACAGTGAGGCAGGCATACTGGCACAGTGAGGCAGGCATAATGGCATAGTGAGGCAGGCATACTGGCACAGTGAGGCAGGCATACTGGCACATTGAGGCAGGCATACTGGCACAGTGAGGCATGTAAAATGGCACAGTGAAGGGTCGTCTTATACGGTGAGTATATCCCAAAACCAGCATTTTGGCTGGAAAATTAGGGGGTCGTCTTATACGCCGGCAAATACGGTAGTTTTTTCTAGACCATTAAAAATGGTCGTGTGTACGCGGCATAAGACATTTTATTTTTCGACATTTTTGGTCTTTTTTTGTTTGTTTAGCAATAAATTAAAACCCCAGTGGTGATTAAATACCACCAAATAAAAGATCTATCGGACTCAAAAAAATGATACAAATTTCATTTGGGCGCAGTGACGCCTGACTGCGCAATTATCATTCAAAGTGCGACAGTCCTAACAGCTGAAAATTGGCCTGTGCAGGAAGGGGGTGAAAGTGCCCGGTATTGAAGTGGTTAAAAAGCAATAATTCCTTTATGAAGCAAATTAGAATATAGCGAATGTATTTATTGTGAGTTGTGTGATATCTCGGGTGCCTTCACACGGACGGGTCTGGTATCAGGACTAGGCGTGCTCGCGGACATCAGCGTGTCAGGAGTCTCATGTTGTTGTCATTTCGTTGTTTGTCTTATGTAAATTCACTTGTTTTGATCTGTATGCTGCACAGTTCCGCATAATGAGGTCATCGGCACGTTACCGTCGCCTCCTGTCTCTCCTTACTTTGATTTGCTGGCCACAAGCCCAGATCTGAGTGTGACAGCGAGTGAAAACGAGTGAACTGGCTGCATTCCCTCTACAGACTGCAGGGCTGCAAGCTTTCCGTAGCGGGAGAAGAGGCTTATAAATGATACCAGCGATTTTCTTATGCTGTATATGTAGCTACAAAGGCAGACTCCACCATACAAACAGTGGCCCAGATTCAAGTAGAATTGCGCGATATTTGTGGGGGAGCAGGGCAACTATTTTGCCCTGCGCCCCCGCAAATATTTTGCGCTGCCCTCGATTCACGGAGCAGTAGCTCCGTGAATTGCGAGGGCGCGCCGGCAAATTTGCCCGGCGTAAGCGCGCGCAAGTTAAATGATCCCGCCGGGGGCGGGAATCATTTAAATTAGGCGCGCTCCCGCGCCGAGCGTACAGCGCATGCTCCGTCGGGAAACTTTCCCGACGTGCATTGCGGCAAATGACGTCGCAAGGACGTCATTTGCTTCTAAGTGAACGTGAATGGCGTCCAGCGCCATTCACGTTTCACTTACGCAAACGCCGTGAAATTCAAATTTCACGGCGCGGGAAGGCCGGCTATACTTTAGCATTGGCTGCCCCTACTATTAGAAGGGGCAGCCTTGCGCTAAAAGTAGCCGTACGGAAACTCGGTACCTGGCTTGCGCGGGGCCCGCGCAAGCTTGTGAATCAGTGGTAGTATGCAATTTGCATACTACACGCTGATACACAATGGGAGCGCCCCCTAGCGGCCCACGCAAGAATGCAGCCTAAAATCTGCGAGGCATAAGAGCCTTATGCCGCGCAGATTTTAGCCTGCAGTCGGTGTAACGAGGTTCCTGAATCAGGAGCACTCGTTACACCGGAGCAAGTAAGCACTTGCGCTGCGTAACCTATGGTTGCGCGGGCGCAAGTGCTTCTTGAATCTGGGCCAGTGATGATACTCCCTATTCATCTATAGCTGCTGGGAGAGTCATCTTCAAATGGAGAGTTTGTCCAAGGATTCAGTCCCCTCGATATGTTTTAGGGCTTTTTGGGCCCTCTTTGATTCATCTATATGCGTAAATCCCAAATGTCCCATTAAAATTCTTTGGTTGTAAGGTGACAAAATGTGGAACATTTCAAGGGGTATGAATACTATATCAAGGGATTTTATTATTTTCTATTCTATTCCTTTTTTTTCTATTCTATTACTGTTGTAAGGGGTTAGCTTGGTAGCGGGGTGTGTGGCCCCTTTGGATGGGTTCACTACACACTGAATTTATACAGACAGGCACTCGAAGACGGTTGAAAACAAAGGGGTAGATTCAGGTACCGCTGCGCACTCCTTACGGAGGCGCAGCGTCCTGTTTTTGCCCTGCGCCCCCGCAAATTAACTGCGCTACGCTTCATTCACGAAGCAGTAGCCACGTAATTTGCGTGGGCGCTCCTCAAAAATGCCCGGCGTAAGGGCGCCTAATGTAAATGATCCCGTAGGGGGCGGGAATCATTTAAATTAGGCGCGCTCCCGCGCCGAGCGTACAGCGCATGCTCCGTCGGGAATCTTTCCCGACGTGCATTGCGGCAAATGACGTCGCAAGGACGTCATTTGCTTCTAAGTGAACGTGAATGGCGTCCAGCGCCATTCACGATTCACTTACGCAATGACGTAAATTTCAAATTTCCCGGGAACGACGGGTATACGTAGCATTGGCTGCCCCTGCTATTAGCAGGAGCAGCCTTACGCGAAACCCGACGTACGCAAACGACGTAAACTGCGTACGCAGGGCTCGCATAGGTTTGTGATTCGGCGTTAGTATGCGATTTGCATACTATACGCTGACCACAATGGGAACGCCCCCTAGCGGCCAACGTAAGAATGCAGCCTACGATATGACTGGCATAAGAGCCTTATGCTAGTCATATCTTAGGCTGCCGTCGGCGTAACAAGGTTCCTGAATCAGGAGCATTCGTAACGCCGGCGCAAGTAAGCAATTGCGCTGCGTAACTATGGTTACGCAGACGCAATTGCTTCTTGAATCTAGGCCAAAGATTTGGGTTTATTCTTCCATCTTGCTGGAAACAAGTGCAAGCATCCAAAACAGCATAAACCAAATCAAACATAAAAGAAACCCTGGCCACTTGGGGCGTCTTATCTTCACCACACAGGAACCTATCTATTGAGTCTGGCACAGCCTAGTGCTGGGCAGACACTGCTGGTCATACAGCAGAAAAACAATAGTCTTTTGATTTTTATCACACAGAAAAATCAATCATCTCCTCACCTCCTCAGAAGACTTTCAGCTACTGCTCTCTTTCACTCAGAAAGCCTCAGGATGCAGAAAATCAGTGGCAATCCTCTGTATTACTTATAGAGGCCTTAATTGCTTCATTCTGAACAGCTGAAGTTTTCCAACGCCCTTAAACCTTTGCTGGCTACTTTTGCAGCCGATGCCTAATAACAATTGGTGTATTGTCTAAACAAGGCAGAAATGTATGTCCCGTCTGTGACAACACCCACAGATTTACCTGACCTCCTGTCACACCGTATATACTTGAGTATAAGCCGAGTTTTTCAGATCACATTTTTTTGTGCTGAAAATGCCCCTTTGGCTTATACTCGAGTCACCTTTTTGCACCTGATCTCCCGGACTTTGAGGACCCGGTCCCAATCTTGGCAAACATATAGCCCCACTCTTCCTCTACAAGTGTGCAAAGTTTGTTGTCCGTGGGACCTACGGCCCGGGGAGCACCAAGTTTTCAAAGTCGGGCACCCTTTCCATAGCCTTCCATGTTAAATGGTAATTTCTCCGGTAACTTTGGGGACCCGGTACCGGCCGGCCCCACTCTTCCTCTACAAGTGTGCAAAGTTTGTTGTCCGGGGGACCTACGGCCCGGGGAGCACCGATTTTTTAAAGTCGGGCACCCCTTCCATAGACTCCCATGTTAAATGGTAATTTCTCCGGTAACTTTGGGGACCCAGTACCATCCGGCCGTAGGTCCCCTGGACCCGAATCTTGGCACACATGTAGCCCCAGTTCTCCTCTACAAGTGTGTTGTCTGGCCGGGGAGCACCGATTTTTCAAAGCCGGGTATCCCTTCTATATACTCCCATGTTAAACGTAAGTCTAGTCATGGGCACAGTGAGGCATGGACACAGTGAGGCGTGGACACAGTGAGGCAAGCACATGGACACAGTGAGGCATGGGCACAGTGAGGCATGGGTACAGTGAGGCATTGTAACAATACGCCAAATTAGATTCAGGTTTATGGATCGCAACTGCGGAGACTTCTCAGGTTCGAACCCAAGTTTCACTCTTAACTCAGTTAAGAGTTTGGGTTCTATCATCACAGCCTCAGTAAAGTAAATAGTGCTTATTCCAGCATAAGCATCATTAAAGTAAATCTTGGTATTAATGGTATAGAACAGGTATAGGGATAGGAGTAGCCACAGTACTGGGACTGCACACTAGAGGTCAGTAATGAACACAGGCATAGAAGCAAAGCAGGTAATTGATATCTATAGCAGTGAGCATAACATGTGAGCTGCAGTTCAATCTTGAGTGAAACTCCTTAGTACTTTAGCATAGCAGTGAACATAACTTGGAAGCAAGCGGCAAGTATGGAGATCAGCGTTTAGTAAATTGGTTTCTATAGCAGAGTACTTGCAGTTGCAGATAGCTGGGCATGGATGAGCGTCCTGGGAGCCTGGACCTGGTTGATGAGAGCAGCTGTGCCGTGAGTGAAGTCCTGGTGGTCCAGTTCAGGAAGCTGGAGCTCGGTAAAGGTGAGTCTGGAAGCCCAGCTGACAGTGGCGTTCTGTCAGCAATAGAGGAACACCATTCTGTCAGTGCTGGGAGTTTAAATAGGCCGCACAGGAGCGAACCAGGAAGTACCACTAGGTGGCACACCTCCGCAACCACCGTGGGGAGCAGGGCTGCAGGAAGTGAGAGGATATTCAGAAAGAAGGAAGAGAGTTGACTGGGAAAGAAGCAACTATAGTTGTACTTAGTGGAAAGTTATTGGTGTGACGTTACAGGCATGGGCACAGTGAGGCATGCACATGGGCACAGTGAGGCATGGGCACAGTGAGGCATGGGCACAGTGAGGCATGGGCACAGTGAGGCATGGGCACAGTGAGGCATGGACACAGTGAGGCATGCACATGGACACCCTAGGCTTATACTCGAGTCAATACGTGTTCCTAGTTTTTTGTGGAAAATTAGGTGCCTCGGCTTATATTCAGGTCGGCTTATACTCGAGTATATACAGTATATTCTATTCGGAAATACTAATTTGAATCAAATTCGAAAACGATTCTAATTCAAATCAAATTCTAGAATGTTTTGCCTTCGATTCAAATTAGATTCATATTATATTTTTGTCCAAAATTTAGTTTTGTTGTTTTCAGATTCATTTAAACTCATTACTATTGTAATTCGGAAATTCGAATACATCCGAATTTCCGAAATAAGGAAAAATCTGTCTGAATTTCAATTTGGAAAGAAATGAACCCGCACACGTCTGGCATCTATGTATGGCAGAACAGGTCCCGATGAATGTGCCCAACTAACTGTGTTATTACCTGGATGGCCGGGAACATTCACAGGCACAGTTTTCATGTTCTACACAATTCCCATACAGACTGAAGACTTTGCGTTGTTGCTGCTGGATATGTTTTCACCTGGAATATTAAACCCGGGATGGCGAGTGTGGAGAAGACAGGAGGACAATGGGAAACCAGCTGTCGGTTTTCATCCACGGAACTTTCACGTCCATACAGAGCCACCAGATGCGTTTTGGTCTTTACTCATTATACATCTGACAATGAGCCGCCTGAGCTTGTATGATTAGTAATTAAAAGAGGTGACTGAGCCTTTTCCTGCTGCAAATTTGTGACAGACTGACGTCCCTCCTCCTTTACGGGAGACAGTCTGTTATTTAGCGGGGATGGTGAAGAGAAACTGGAGCAAATTAAATTGGATTTGCTGTCTGTAGTATGATTTTTTATTTCCCAGTGCAAATTAATAAAAGTCAAATTCTGGTCAGGATTCGGCATTTCTTTCATGGAAATCCTTTTTGTTTTGTTTTAAATAAAAACTAGTTGGCTTAAAGAGGCCCTGTCACCAACGTAAACTATTTCAGATAAAAGTGAATAAACATCATGGACCGGATTCACAGACATCGGCGCATATTTATGCCGCCGTAGCGTATCTCTTTTACGCTAAGCCGGCGCAGCGCACAGAGGCAAGCACTGGATTCACAAAGCACTTGCTCCCACTCGCCGTTAAAGATACGCTGGGTTTCCTCGGTGTAAGCCAGTGTAGGTGGAAGTGGGCGTGAGAAATGCTAATGAGGCGTGACCCCATGCAAATGATGGACCAAGCGCCATAGAAGTACTTAAAATGAACGGCGCATGCGCAGTTCCTTGGCCGCATCCCAGTGCGCATGCTCAGAATCACGTCGAGACAACTGCCTAAGATACGTAGAATCACTGCCTACGACGTGAACGTAACCTACGCCTAGTCATATTCACGTACAACGTAAACGACAAAAGATACGACGGCTTGTGTTCCCTGGTCCATACCTTTGCATGAGTTGCGCCTCCTATATGGGGAATACCTTTACGCCGGACGTACGACTTACACAAACCGCGTATATGATGCGCCGGGCGCAACTACGTTTGTGAATCGGCGTATCTCCCTCATTTGCATATGTGCATAGAAAATCTATGGCAATTGCGCCCGGCGTAACTATGCGCCCACGATACGACGGCGTAGGCAAGTTACGTCGGTCGTAGGAAGCCTATTTTCAGGCGTATCTCAGATTGTGGGCACAGCGCACAGATACGACAGCGCATATTTGCACTTACGCGGCGTATCTCGAGATACGTCAGCGTAAGTGCTTTGTGAATCCGGGCCCAAGCATTTAAAGGGATACTATGGGTTTGTTTTTTTTTAAACAAACATGTCATACTTACCTCCACTGTGCAATTTGTTTTGCACAGAGTGGCCCCGAGCATTCTCTTCTGGGGTCCCACGGGGGCTCTCGCAGCTCCTCCCCGCAAGATCTAACCCACCTCTGGGAAGCTCTCTACCAAGGGGGTTACCTTGCGGGCGCGCTCCCGTGTGATACACTCGAAGGCCATAGCTGCCAAGTGTATGACTCGGCCCCGGTGCGCCGCATCATTGATTTGATCGACAGCAGCGAGAGCCAATAAAGAGCCGACTAGAGCTCGGTTAAAGCAACGCAGGATCGCACGCAAGGAGATTCGGGTCTCAAGTAAGTAAAACGGGGGCTTGGGGGGGGGCGTTGACTGCAAGCCTAACTAACAACTAACTACAGTATATGCAAAATGGAGAACACAGAAAAGCAGGGGAAAACTGGAGATGCAGGGAGCAGATGGGAAGGGGGAACCAAAAAACTCTGATCAGGAACAGGGCAGAGTAGGTACAAGGTAGCAGGGTACAGGGCAGGAACAGGATAGCGGCTGACAAAATAACTGGCAGCAAGCAAAACACTGGAATGAGAGGAACTTAGTAGAGGAGGATCTAAATATCCTCCCAGCAGCCAGCATCTGGTAGAAACTGTTGCTTGGTCATGCAACACTGTACGCAAATTAGATTTATGTCAACCCCTTTAAGATGCTTCCAGTGTATTCCTTTCTATAAATGATGTGAACCAAACAGTGGTGCCCCATCCATAGAGGGCGCACGGGCGCTGCCTCCCCTATCCATGCGTCTGGCCTCCTGATCTACATATCAGTAGCGTCGGACCATGGATTTCAATGCAGGGTGTTTTTTTTTTTAAGCACCTGATTACAGCCAGAGGCTCTTATAGGCTTCAAAAAAGGGGCGAGCTCGGAGTGCAGAGTATTGCGCTCTGAGCCCACCCAGTTGAGGGACCATAGCGAATTAATTTTTCGCTATTATCACACTAAAGTTCCTCCCCGCCAATCAGGAGGAAGGTCTGTGAGGCCTGTTTCACGATTGGCCAAAGCGTCAGGAGATCCTATTGGATGTCCAATGCTTTGGCGCAAGAGGAGACACGTGGCAAAGAAAGCTGGAGGAGTGGACACCGGAGCCGCCGAGGATGCTGTCCGCACTCCAGAAGAGAATACCACAGCCCCCGTCACACAAGCGTGTAAGTGCTTGTCCTCCACTGTGCAATTTCGTTTTGCACAGAGTGGCCCCGAGCATTCTCTTCTGGGGTCCCACAGGGGCTCTCGCAGCTTCTCCCTGCAAGATCTAACCCACCTCTGGGAAGCTCTCTCCTGAGGGGGGTTACCTTGCGGGCGCGCTCCCGTGTGATACACTCGAGGGCCATAGCCGCCAAGTGTATGACTCGACCCCCGGTGCGCCGCATCATTGATTTGATCGACAGCAGCGAGAGCCAATGAAGAGTCGACTAGAGCTCGGTGAAAGCAACGCAGGATCGCCCGCAAGAAGATTCGGGTCTCAAGTAAGTAAAACAGGGGCTTGGGGGGGGGCGTTGACTGCAAGCCTAACTAACAACTAACTATATGCAAAATGGAGAACACCGAAAAGCAGGGGAAAACTGGAGATGCGGGGAGCAGATGGGAAGGGGGAACCAAAAAACTCTGATCAGGAACAGGGCAGAGTAGGTACAAGGTAGCAGGGTACAGGGCAGGAACAGGATAACGGCTGACAAAATAACTGGCAGCAAGCAAAACACTGGAATGAGAGGCACTTAGTAGAGGAGGATCTAAATATCCTCCCAGCAGCCAGCATCTGGTAGAAACTGATGCTCGGTCATACAACACTGTACACAAATTAAATTTATGTCAACCCCTTTAAGATGCTTCCAGTGTATTCCTTTCTATAAATGATGTGAACCAAACAGTGGTGCCCCATCCATAGAGGGCGCAGGGGCGCTGCCTCCCCTATCCATGCGTCTGGCCTCCTGATCTACATATCAGTGGCGTCGGACCATGGATTTCAATGCGGGGTGTTTTTTGTTTTTTTTTAAGCACCTGATTAGAGCCAGAGGCTCTTATAGGCTTCAAAAAAGGGGCGAACTCGGAGTGCAGAGTATTGCGCTCTGAGCCCACCCAGTTGAGTGACCATAGCGAATTAATTTTTCGCTATTATCACACTAAAGTTCCTCCCCGCCAATCAGGAGGAAGGTCTGTGAGGCCTGTTTCGCGATTGGCCAAAGCGTCAGGAGATCCTATTGGATGTCCAGCGCTTTGGCGCAAGAGGAGACACGTGGCAAAGGAAGCTGGAGGAGTGGACACCGGAGCCGCCGAGGACGCTGTCCGCACTCCAGGAGAGAACACCACAGCCCCCTGTCACACAAGCGGATAAGTGCCGGACCGCTTGTGGGAGGTGCTATTTCAGTGCCATGCCCCCTCCACCCCAAAAGAAGAACCCACCAGCCGCCACTGAAACCAAAAAACCCAGTGACAGAATACTTGACTAATAACAAACAGAAGCCTAACTAACAACTAACTATATGCAAAATGGAGAACACAGAAAAGCAGGGGAAAACTGGAGATGCGGGGAGCAGATGGGAAGGGGGAACCAAAAAACCCTGATCAGGAACAGGGCAGAGTAGGTACAAGGTAGCAGGGTACAGGGCAGGAACAGGATAACGGCTGGCAAAATAACTGGCAGCAAGCAAAACACTGGAATGAGAGGCACTTAGTAGAGGAGGATCTAAATATCCTCCCAGCAGCCAGCATCTGGTAGAAACTGATGCTCGGTCATGCAACACTTTACGCAAATTAAATTTATGTAATTTTTTTTTCTTTACGCAAATTTAATTCATGTAATTTTTTTTTCACTCCCCCCACGCCATCTCCCCCTGTAATTGGACACAGTGGATTTTTTGTTAGCAGGTCCCGGCCAGTTATTCCTGGTCGAGACCTGCTGATCGGCTGTGTCCAATAGCAGCCCAGAGCTCTGACAGGTGTGTTTTATACACATAACAAGTTGTCGTTTAGGCCCCATCACACTTATACGACTTGTCCCACTATTTTGGACTGCAAAATCGCAAGTCATTCTCCATGATTTACAATGACTACCATTCATATTAGTACGACTTTAAGTCCTGCCAACTTAAAAGTAGTTCCTGCACTACTTTTTTTTCTGAAGTTAGATCAAAGTCGGATCCCCGTATTAACGGATCCGACTTTGGCATGCAACTTGTGCATGAAGGGGAACTCCACACCAATAAACCAAAAAAGAAATAATGGCATGGGTTTCCCCTTCATGAGCATACCAGGCCCTTCGGTCTGGTATGGATTTTAAGGGGGTACCCCCAAAATCCATACCAGACCCTTATCCGAGCATGCAGCCCTGCCGGTCAGGATATGAGGCGGGGATGAGCGAGCGCCACTCCTGAACCATACCAGGCCGCATGCCCTCAACACGGGGGGGTGGGTGCTTTGGGGCAGGCGGGCCTTGCGCCCCCCACCCCAAAGCTGCCCACCCCAAAGCACCTTGTCCCCATGCCTCTTCCCAACATCCCTGGCCGTTGGTTGTCGGGGTCTGAGGGTGGGGGGCTTATTAGAATCTGGGATCCCCAGTGTCAAAAATAAAACACACTACAAAAGGTTTTTAAAGTAATTTATTAGGCAGCTCCTTGGGTCTTAAAGTCTGTAGAGAATTGTATCCTATTATTTAATCTGTAAAATACAGTAAATATATACGGGGACAACAATCAGTGGCGGCTGGTGGGTTTTTAATTGGAGGGGCACTGCCAGAACCCCCTCCTCCACCCAGGGTAGCATCATTAGACCCCTTTACATTACACAGCACCCCACAGCTCGGGATCCCTTTACATTACACAGCACCCCACAGCTCGGGACCCCTTTACATTACACAGCACCCTGCATCACTGGAACCCTTTACATTACACGGAACCCTATACATTACACGGCACCCTGCATCACTGGACCCCTTTACATTACACAGCACACTGCATCACTGGACCCCTTTACATTACACAGCACCCTGCATCACTGGAACCCTTTACATTACACGGAACTCTTTACATTACACAGCACCCTGCATCACTGGACCCCTTTACATTACACAGCACCCTGCACCACTGGACCCCTTTACATTACACAGCACCCTGCACCTCTGGACCCCTTTACATTACACAGCACACTGGACCCCTTTACATTACACAGCACCCTGCATCACTGGAACCCTTTACATTACACAGCACCCTGCATCACTGGAACCCTTTACATTACACGGAACCCTTTACATTACACGGCACCCTGCATCACTGGACCCCTTTACATTACACAGCACACTGCATCACTGGACCCCTTTACATTACACAGCACCCTGCACCTCTGGACCCCTTTACATTACACAGCACCCTGCACCTCTGGACCCCTTTACATTACACAGCACCCCACAGCTCTGGACCCCTTTACATTACACAGCACCCTGCATCACTGGACCCCTTTACATTACACAGCACCCTGCACCTCTGGAACCCTTTACATTACACGGAACCCTTTACATTACATGGAACCCTTTACATTACACAGCACACTGCATCACTGGATCCCTTTACATTACACAGCACCATGCACTGTGCAGGGCATTAATACATGAGTTTCCATGACCAGTGCAGGACATTTACCCCCCCCCCCCCCCCCATGCTGCATAGTAAAAAAAAAAAAAACACAGAAAGTCATCACAGTTAATAATGCCATACGGAATGCAGTCTAAAGATTATGAACTGTGAATGTGATTTTTTTTTTAATATGCAGCATGGTGGGGGGTGGGTAAATGTCCTGCACTGGTCATGGTAACTCATGTATTAATGTCCTGCACAGTGCATGACATTAATACATGTGTTATTACTATGACCAGTGCAACTCTGCAGGACATTTAGGACATTTTGTGATGAAAATAGATGTTGTTGGTGCTTGCCTGGTTTGTTCCTCGTCGGCGGCGCTGGCTCCTCCTCTCTACACTCCTCTCATCAGTGCCGTCCCAGTCAGCCCTGAATGATAATCCCCGCCCACCGTGAGTGACGTCACGCCGCCAGGACGGGCGCCGGGCGGGGGTGTAAACTAAGGTTAGCAGCTCGGCAGCACGATCACACGATGATCATATTGGCCAGGCTGGAGCCTGGTGTCGGCAAACAGGGGCGGGCCGCGGGAGCGGAGTAAATACACTGACAGACTGCAGACTAAAATAATCATTGCAGTGACACTCTTACACGATCCCAGGGGGGGTCAAGCGACCCCCCTTGCCCTATGGAGCGGACGCCCATGAGTGCTAGGCATCCAATAGGATCGCCTAACACTTAGGCCCATTGGGAAACAGTTCTCACGACCTGCCTCCTGATTGGCGGGGAGGGACTTTAGTGTGAAAATGTATTTGCTATTGTCACACAACAGGGTGGGATCGGGACGCTGTGCTCTGCGCCCCAAGCCCACCCTTTTTTTTATCCTATTAGAGCCTCTGGATCTAATCACATGCTTCAAAAATCCACACCTCCTCCATTGGAATCCATGCAACCGGTGCCCTGATATGTAGATTAGGGGGCCCGGACGCATGGATAGGAGGTGCGCCCTCTATGGACGGGCCGCCACTAACAACAAAGAAAATTAAACTTCTGATATATTTGCTACATTTGATAATGTTTGTCTTTTTACCAAGTACATTTCACTTTGCACCTTTGTAGTGTTTGGGTTTTTTCATTTATGGAGTGGACTCTGGAGGAAATCTGGAACTCGGTATAAATGAAATGTTGGAAAGAGAAAACGCATCCATCGCCTGAAGTAGAGAGTTTTCTTCTTTTTTTTTTTTTTTTTCGATGTGCTAGCAAATTGTTTAATTCTTCCCATCATTGTGCCTAATTATATCTATGAGAAAAAATGAGACTACAGAGGCCGAGAACCCCCCAGATATTTGGCATAATGTGCCTGCGTGATAATTGAAAGTTCTCTGTGAAAGAATTTTAGATTTTATGGGGAGCGACGGATGCTGCTTTTATTATTGAAACTTAATCCAGCAAATTCCTTTTAACATTTTATTAATATCCACAGTGGACATCGGAGAAATGACTTCATTAGCAGAGACAGTGGTTTATGTTTGGAGCTGGCAGTTTCTGATATCTTTTTTATTTATTTTTTACTTTTTTCTTTTTTTCTTATTTTTTTTTATTTATAGATTTGCAAGAGATAAAAATAAAACATTGACTGCAGACAGTGGGGGAAATTTACTAAAACTGAAGAGTGCAAAATTCGGTGCAGCTGTGCATGGTAGCCAATCAGCTTCTAACTTTAGCTTGTTCAATTAAGCTTTGGTCTCTCTGCAGACAAATAGCCAGATTCAGGTAGGGCAGCGTAACTTTCAGGCGGCGTAGCGTAGCGTATTTACGCTACGCCGCCTTAAGTCAGAGAGGCAAGTGCTGTGTTCACAAAGCACTTGCCTCCTAAGTTACGGCGGCGTAGCGTAAATGGGGCCGGCGTAAACGCGCCTAATTCAAATGAGCATGAGGGGGGCGTGTTTTATTTAAAATAACGGTGACCCCGCGTATTTTACGTTTTTTACGAACGGCTCATGCGCCGTTCGTGAAAGAATCCCGGTGCGCATCCTCTAAATTCCGCCGCAAATCGGCATTGCTTTCGACGTGAACGTAAATGACGTCCAGCCCTATTCGCGAACGACTTACGCAAACGACGTAAAAAATTAAAATTTCGAAGCGGGAACGACGTCCATACTTAACATTGGCTGCGCCTCCTAATAGCAGGAGTAACCTTACGCCAAAAAAGCCTAACGTAAACGACGTAAAAAAAATAGCGCCGGGCGGACGTACATTTGTGAATCGGCGTATCTAGGTCATTTGCATATTCTACGTCGAAAACGACGGAAGCGCCACCTAGCAGCCAGCCTCAATATTGCACCCTAAGATACGACGGCATAGGACACTTACGCCGCTCATATCTTAGCCTAATTTAAGCGTATCTGGTTTCCAGAATACGCTTAAATTTACGATGGCGTAGATTCAGAGTTACGACGGCGTGTCTACTGACACGCCCGGCGTAACTCTACGTGAATCTAGCCCAAAGGCTTTTTTTTGTCTGATCTCGTCATTACTCAGCCACTACCCACTTTGGTCGCAGAAGCAGCGGCTGGGGGGGGGGGGGGGGGGGGGGTTGGTTTTACACATTATACCACCTGCGGCTTTACAGCTGCGCCCTTCAAAATGCGACCCTTTCAAGGGAATGGGGTAGCTCTGCAAGCTGCCTGGTATTTGCACCCACTTCCGGCCACAGACTTCGGGCAGACTGCGGGCAGGACGTCACCTCCCGTCCTCCCCCCCCGTTGTGCTCTGGGAACACTCAGCTCCTAGAGAACAGCGGGAGCCAATCAGCAGGCGCATCGCATATCGCGCATGCGCCGTAGGGAACCGGACAGTGAAGCCGGAGTGCTTCACTACCTGGTTCCCTCACCGAGGATGGCGGGGGGTCAGCAGAGTGACAAGCGATCGCTCGTCCTCTGCTGCGGATGGCGCTGGACTCCAGGACAGGTAAGTGTGCCGATATTAAAAGTCAGCAGCTGCAGTATTTGTAGCTGATAACTTTTAATATTTATTTTTTTCAGCGGAGCTCCGCTTTAAAGCAGGTGGTGAGGAGGTGATACAATGCCTCCTCACTACCTATTGAATGCTCTCTGAAGAGTGATCTGAACACAGATCCGCTCTTCAGAGAGCTAAGCAAGAGTGAACAAGCCCCAAGAGAGATTTATTTTTTATTTTTATGATGAATGCTGGTACTTCACGAGGGAAACGGGGGGGGCTTCAGTAACCAAAACTGCAATGTTTATCTTCCTGACATGTCACAGAAAGCACCCCCATGGCTAAGAATTTGAAATAAACTTGAAAAACTTTACATTAATAAGTCGCCGGGACCAGATGGCTTGCACCTGATTGTCCTTAGGGAACTCAGTTAAGTAATTGCCAGACCATTGTTTCTAATTTTTACAAACAGTCTACCCACTCGTATGGTACAAGATGATTGGAGAAAAGCCAATGTAGCATCAATATTAAAAAAATGGCCAAAATACATCCCTGGGAATTACAGACCAGTAAGCCTAACATCAATAGTATGTAGGCTCTTGGAGGGGATGATAAGGGACTATATAAAAGATTTTAGTAATGAGAAGGGTATCATTAGCAGTAATCAGCATGGATTCATGAAGAATCGTTCTTGCCAAACCAATCTATTAACCTTCTATGAGGAGGTGAGTTGCCATCTAGATAAAATAAGGCCCGTAGACGTGGTGTATCTGGATTTTGCAAAAGCATTTGACACAGTTCCCCATAAACGTTTACTGTACAAAGTAAGGTCCGTTGGCATGGACCATAGGGTGAGTACATGGATTGAAAACTGGCTACAAGGGCGAGTTCAGAGGGTGGTGATAAATGGGTAGAGAGAGAGAGAGAGAGACTTGTAAAGCGCAACACATGCGAACTGAATCGCCTCTGGGCGCTGTATCCATTTCATGGGTAAGGAACCCCTTGACCTCAGAAGAGATGGGTTTTAATCTTTCTCCTAAAGGCCAAGTGGTCCGACTCCAGTCGGATGGTGGTTGGTAGTGCATTCCACAGGCGAGGTCCCTGGACTGCAAATCTTCGATCTCCTTTGGACTTGTATCTGGCTTTGGGTATCTGGAGGAGGTTTTGATTGGTGGATCGCAGAATGCGATTGGGGTTATGGGCTTTTATTTTTTCGCATAGATATTGGGGGGCGTTGCCTTGAATACACTTATGTATTAGGCAGCGTGCCTTGAAAGTGATTCTGTCTTTTACTGGCAACCAATGAAGGGATCTCAGTGAAGGTGAGATTGATTCCCATGGTTTTTTCCCAGTCACAAGTCGAACGGCCGTATTTTGAACAAATTGCAGACTAGTGATTTGGTATTTGGGGAGTCCAAGATAGAGGGCATTTGCGTAGTCGAGTCTGGAATTGATGATTGTTCCCACCACGACTGCAATGTCCTCTTTCGGGATAAAGGGCGTGAGTCTGCGTAGTAGGCGCAGCAGATGGTGGGATCCGCTTACTACTGACCCTATTTGTGCATCCATTGTCATGTAGGTGTCGAAAATGACTCTGAGACTTTTGACTTTGGTGCTAGGGGTGATAGTTTTACCCAGAATGGATGGGGGAATCCATGTTGACGCGGGGTGATTTTTCCGGTTAGCGTGAAAGGAGAAGTTCTGTTTTCGAACCATTGAGTTTAAGATAACTGTTTGTCATCCAGTTATCTATTAGAGTGGGGCATTTCTCTAGTCCAAGAGAATGATCCTTTTTGTTGCAGATGCGGAAATACAGTTGTGTGTCGTCTGCATAGGAGTGGTAAAGTAACTTCTGGTTATTGATGATTTCAAAGAGAGGGCGAAGATAGATATTAAACAATACAGGCTATAAGGGAGATCCCTGAGGGACTCCGCATGACACTGTACGTTTTTCAGAAGTGAAAGACCCCAGTTTCACTATTTGTGATCGGTTTTCCAAGAAGGAGGAGGACCAGGGTAAAACACATTCAGCGACTCCGGCTACTTCAGCTAGCCTAGCCAGTAGTAGTCCGTGGTCTACAGTGTCAAAAGCCGCGCTTAGGTCCAGCAGTATCAGGAGACAAGATTCTCCTTCGTCTGCGGCCTCTAGAGCGCCATCCCATATTTTGAGAAGCGCCGTTTCTGTTCCGTGACCCGGACGGAAGCCTGATTGAAACGGATCGAGTAATTTATGGGTGTCTAAATGCAGTTGCAGCTGTTGTACAACTACTTTCTCCATTACCTTGGAGAAGACATTTAGAGCTGTTATGGGCCTCCGGTTGTTTGGGTCTTTGGGGTCGAGGGTAGCTTTTTTAGAATTGGTTTTATTGTACCTTGTTTTAGCAAGGTGGGCACCATGCCCTCCTTAAATGATTGGTTAATGAGCTGCGTGATAGCTGGTGCCAGTATATCGGCACTTTCTTTCAGCAGTTTAGTGGGGATGATATCATTGGGTGCTGTGCTATTACGCAGAGTCCCGATGATGTATTTAGTGGCATCGATGGAAATGGGTTTTAGCGTGAATTTTGGTGATTGCGGCAGATTTATGTGGGTAGTACTCGGAATAGGGGTGCAACGGATCAAAAAACTCACGGATCGGATCGATCCTCGGATCAGGAGTCACGGATCGGATCATTTTCGGATCAGCAAAAAAAAAAAAAAGGGTCCGTTTTTTCATTGGTCCAAAAAAAAAATGTTTTATATATATATATATATATATATATATATATATATATATATATATATATATATATATATATATATATATATATAATAAAATAATATATTTTTTTTTTTGGACCAATTAAAAAAAGGAACCTTTTTTTTTTTGCTGATCCGAAAAAAGAGCACAATAGCAATTCACAGGGGTGGATTAAAGAGGAAGCAGGTGAGGCTGTTTGGGACTTAAAGTACAATCTTGATGTTTTTACAGCAAAATATATATATATATATATATATATATATATATATATATTTTTTTTTTGCTGTAAAAACATCAAGATTGTACTTTAAGTCCCAAACAGCCTCACCTGCTTCCTCTTTAATCCACCCCTGTGAATTGCTATTCTGCTCTTTTTTTCCCCCTTCCCCCCCCCCTCCTCTCACACCAGTGCTTCACTGCTAACATTCCCATTCAGCTTGCTAGAGCCCAGTGCACAGCGTGACACGCCTCCCCGGGGAGGCGTGTCACGCTGGGCTCTGGCAAGCAGACTGGCCGCCGCTCCGGAGCTAGGCCGAAGCCGGGGACTTTCCTAGGCCTAGGCTCCGGAGCGCTCCGCGGATCGCGGGGTGTGCCGATCCGAACGGGGTGGCCCGTTCGGATCACGGATCGGTGACGATCCGTTACACCCCTAACTCAGGATGGTCGGGGGTGGGTAGTGGGGTCCCCCAGGGTTCTGTGCTGGGACCAATCCTGTTTAAATTGTTCATAAACGGCCTGGAGGATGGGGTAAATAGCTCAATCTCTGTATTTGTGGATGACAATAAGCTAAGCAGGGCAATAACTCCTCCGCGGGATGTGGAAACCTTGCAAGAAGATCAAATTAAGGGGGGGGGGGCAACTACATGGCAAATTAGGTTTAATGTAGAAACATGTAAAATAATGCATTTGGGTGGCAAAAATATGAATGCAATCTATACACTGGGGGGAGAACCTCTGGGGGGATCTAGGATGGAAAAGGACCTGGGGGTCCTAGTAGATGATAGGCTCAGCAATGCCAAGCTGCTGCTAACAAAGCAAACAGAATATTGGCATTAAAAAAGGGGATCAACTCCAGAGATAAAATTATAATTCTCCCGCTCTACAAGACTCTGGTCCGGCCGCACCTGGAGTATGCTGTCTAGTTCTGGGCATCAGTCCTCAGGAAGGATGTGCTGGAAATGAGAGAGTCCAGAGAACGGCAACAAAGCTAATAAAGGGTCTGGAGGATATTAGTTATGAGGAAAGGTTGCGAGCTTTGAACTTTTTCTCTCTGGAGAAGAGACACTTGAGAGGGGATATGATTTCAATATACAAATACTGTATTGGTGACCCCACAATAGGGATAAAACTTTTCCGCAAAAGGGAATTTAAAAAGACATGTGGTCATTCACTAAAATTAGAAGGGAAACAGTTTAACCTCAAAGGGTTCTTTACTGTAAGAGCGGCAAGGATGTGGAATTCCCTTCCACAGGAGGTGGTCTCACAAGGGCCTACATGTACGTCCCCTTTAAGATCCCAGCCGTGGGTCACGAGCGTGCCGCCGGTCCTTTAGCTGCATAATGGTCCGGGGGCTGAAGTGGTTAATTAATTCATAAACAATGTAATCGCACACGTAGGTTGGACTTGATGGACTTGTCTCCTTTTTTTCAACCTCACCTACTATGTCACTTTTCTGTTGTTGTCACCCCAGTG
Source organism: Rana temporaria (assembly GCF_905171775.1). Classification (NCBI taxonomy): domain Eukaryota; kingdom Metazoa; phylum Chordata; class Amphibia; order Anura; family Ranidae; genus Rana; species Rana temporaria. The sequence continues at coordinate 536,253,032 of NC_053490.1, read as the reverse complement.
GTGAAGTGCTGGTCACCTGTCATGAAAGCAGCCTTCTGATAGGCCTACAGACAATTTCTTTCACCGCTCCAGGTGAGTCTCGTAGATCATCAAGGGTAGTTTGAACCACCAGGGTGCCGGCAATGCTGATTGTAGCAAAAACGAAAAGAACTCTGGACAGCCGCACTCCAAAATGACTTAAAATAAAGTTGGTCTTTTAATGTAAAAAGTACATACAGGCACTGCAAACAACAGATACAGATTGGCCGACGCGTTTCACGCTGCAATTCAGCGCTTAGTCATGGCTAACATAGGTTCACACTGAAAATACATATATACCCATACCACCATCATGTGAGAAAACATTCGCCTATGGCGAGACTGGATCAATTAAACAATTTAGATAGTTAATTGCATGCATATTAAAACCAATTTATATGGAACAGGTGATGTAGCATATCTTGCAATTAACATGTTAATTGCAAGATATGCTACATCACCTGTTCCATATAAATTGGTTTTAATATGCATGCAATTAACTATCTAAATTGTTTAATTGATCCAGTCTCGCCATAGGCGAATGTTTTCTCACATGATGGTGGTATGGGTATATATGTATTTTCAGTGTGAACCTATGTTAGCCATGACTAAGCGCTGAATTGCAGCGTGAAACGCGTCGGCCAATCTGTATCTGTTGTTTGCAGTGCCTGTATGTACTTTTTACATTAAAAGACCAACTTTATTTTAAGTCATTTTGGAGTGCGGCTGTCCAGAGTTCTTCTGATAGGCCTAACAAGAACTCCGCCTTCCAGTTCTTTACTGTTTAGAGATATCAGTAAATGATGAAATTTTCTGCATTTTTTAGCAATGATTGAAGGAACTTTTTCTGATCTCTTCCAGGATTACGTGCTGCCACCTGCCTTTCCAGAGTAAATGGCTCTATGTGGGGACGGAGAGAGGAAACACGCACATTGTAAATATCGAATCCTTCATCCTGTCCGGATACGTCGTCATGTGGAACAAGGCAATAGAGCTGTGAGTATGACCGTCGTGTGCATTCATAGTTATCATGATGCCCTCTCACACCGGTACAGACATAAATACAAATAATAGAGCCGGCAACTCCAAACGTCCTTGTTGCTTCTTTATTGGTGCATAAAAAAAGTGAGTAAAAACAAACAGGGGCTCATGCGTTTCGGCAAGCCGAAACGCGTGAGCCCCTGTTTGTTTTTACTCACTTTTTTTATGCAACAAATAAAGAAGCAACAAGGATGTTTGGAGTTGCCGGCTCTATTATTTGTATTTTTTTTATCATTGTGTGACACCGTACCCCCATATGCTGGGACTTTTATTTGCAAATAACTACACAAGTGTCAGGGTTTCATTGATCTGGGACCCCCAAGTGTCAGTGTGTCATTGTTCTGTGACCCCCAAGTGTCAGTGTGTCATTGTTCTGGGACCCCCAAGTGTCAGTGTGTCATTGTTCTGGGACCCCCAAGTGACAGTGTGTCATTGTTCTGGACCCCCAAGTGTCAGGGTGTCATTGTTCTGGGACCCCCAAGTGTCAGTGTGTCATTGTTCTGGGACCCCCAAATGTCAGGGTATCATTGTTCTGGGACCGCCAAGTGTCAGTGTGTCATTGTTCTGGGACCCCCAAGTGACAGTGTGTCATTGTTCTGTGACCCCCAAGTGTCAGTGTGTCATTGTTCTGTGACCCCCAAGTGACAGTGTGTCATTGTTCTGGGACCCCCAAGTGTCAGTGTGTCATTGTTCTGTGACCCCCAAGTGTCAGTGTGTAATTGTTCTGTGACTCCCCAAGTGACAGTGTGTCATTGTTCTGGACCCCCCAAGTGTCAGTGTGTCATTGTTCTGTGACCCCCCAAGTGTCAGTGTGTCATTGATCTGGGACCCCCAAGTGTTAGTGTCATTGTTCTGTGACCCCTAAGTGTCAGTGTCATTGATCTGGGACCCCCAAGTGACAGTGTGTCATTGTTCTGTGACCCCCAAGTGTCAGGGTGTCATTGTTCTGTGACCCCCAAGTGTCAGGGTGTCATTGTTCTGTGACCCCCAAGTGTCAGGGTGTCATTGTTCTGTGACCCCCAAGTGACAGTGTGTCATTGTTCTGTGACCCCCAAGTGACAGTGTGTCATTGTTCTGTGACCCCCAAGTGACAGTCTGTCATTGTTCTGGGACCCCAAGTGTCAGTGTGTCATTGTTCTGGGACCCCAAGTGTCAGTGTGTCATTGTTCTGGGACCCCAAGTGTCAGGGTGTCATTGTTCTGTGACCCCCAAGTGACAGTCTGTCATTGTTCTGGACCCCCAAGTGTCAGTGTGTCATTGTTCTGGGACCCCAAGTGTCAGTGTGTCATTGTTCTGGGACCCCAAGTGTCAGGGTGTCATTGTTCTGTGACCCCCAAGTGACAGTCTGTCATTGTTCTGGACCCCCAAGTGTCAGTGTGTCATTGTTCTGGGACCCCAAGTGTCAGTGTGTCATTGTTCTGGGACCCCCAAGTGTCAGGGTGTCATTGTTCTGGGACCCCAAGTGTCAGTGTGTCATTGTTCTGGGACCCCAAGTGTCAGTGTGTCATTGATCTGGGACCCCCAAGTGACAGTGTGCCATTGATCTGGGACCCCCAAGTATCAGTGTGTCATTGTTCTGTGACCCCCAAGTGACAGTGTGCCATTGATCTGGGACCCCCAAGTGTCAGTGTGTCATTGTTCTGTGACCCCAAGTGTCAGGGTGTCATTGTTCTGTGACCCCCAAGTGTCAGGGTGTCATTGTTCTGTGACCCCCAAGTGTCAGTGTGTCATTGTTTGTGTCAGGATGTCATTGTTCTGGGACCCCAAAGTGTCAGTGTGGAGAGGGCCACGTTTGTGTATCGTAGAAATAATGAGCTGCAACCCCTTCACATACAGTATCTCACAAAAGTGAGTACACCCCTCAGTCACATTTGTGTAAATCTTTTAATGTGACAACACTGAAGAAATGACACTTTGCTACAATGTTGTGTAGTGAGTGTACAGCTTACAGTGTAAATTTTCTGTCCCCTCAAAATAACTCAACACAGCCATTAATGTCTAAACCGCTGGCAACAAAAGTGAGTACACCCCTAAGTGAAAATGTCCAAATTGGACCCAATTAGCCATTTTCCCTCCACCGGTGTCATGTGACTCGTTCGTGTTACAAGGTCTCAGGTGTGAATGGGGAGCAGGTGTGTTAAATTTGGTGTTATCGCTCTCACTCTCTCATACTGGTCACTGGAAGGTCAACATGGCACCTCATGGCAAAGAACTCTCTGAGGATCTGAAAAAAAAGAATTGCGTCTCTACATAAAGATGGCCGAGGCTATAAGAAGATTGCCAAGACCCTGAAACTGAGCTGGTGGCCAAGACCATACAGCGGTATAACAGGACGGGTTCCCCTCAGAACAGGCCTCGCCATTGTCCACCATTGTGCTCAGTGTCATATCCAGAGGTTGTCTTTGGGAAATAGACGTATGAGTGCTGCCAGCATTGCTGCAGAGGTTGAAGGGGGAGGGGTCAGTCTGTCAGTGCTCAGACCATAAGCCGCACACTGCATCAAATTGGTCTGCATGGCTGTTGTCCCAGAAGGAAGCCTCTTCTAAAGATGATGCACAAGAAAGAGCCGCAAACAGTTTGCTGAAGACAAGCAGACTAAGGACATGGATTCCTGGAACCATGTCCTGTGGTCTGATGAGACCAAGATAAAGGTATTTGGTATCAGATGGTGTCAAGCGTGTGTGGCGGCAACCAGATGAGGAGGACAAAGACAAGTGTGTCTTGTCTACAGTCAGGCATGGTGGTGGGAGTGTCAGGGTCTGGGGCTACATGAGTGCTGCCGGTGTCTTATCGATCTGGTTCCGCCATCGGATAGGTTCCGGAACCAACTGCGCAGACTCCACGCATGCGCAGTAACAGCCCACGAAAATAGCCAAACTCAACAGCTGATCGTCAGCTGTTAATGCTCGGCGCTCACTTACAGCGGGGCAGAAACAGGGGCAGACACAGAGTGGACACAAAGGGCTGGAGGACATGCCATGCCGCACTTTACCCCGGAAAAGGTTTAGACATTAATGGCTGTGTGTTGAGTTATTTTGAGGGGACAGCAAATTTACACCGTTATACAAGCTGTACACTTACTACACAACATTGTAGATACAAAGGCCCAGATTCACAAAGCACTTACATCGACGTATAACAAGTTACGCCGACGTAAGTGCAAATGTGCGCCGTCGTATCTGTGCGCCAGACCCACGAACAGACTTGTGCCTAAAAACAGGCTACACCCCGCCGACGTAGCTTGCTTACGCCGGGGTAGGGTGGGCGCACATTTAGGCTGGGCGCATGGTGCCGCTCCCATTGATTATCCATTTAAACATGCAAAGGAGGGAAATGCGGCGATTCACGAACGTGCGTGTGCCCGGCGCATGCTACGCGAGATGCACGTAAAGTTATTCCCCATAAAGAAAGTTCCAACTCGGCAACAGACATGCTCAGGTTGTACGTGTGTCTGGCTGGGCGTACGTTATGTTCACGGCGTACGCGGTGATCCGGCGTAGCTTAGGCAGTAGTGCCGGCGTGGTTGTGCGCAGGGGGGGGGGGGGCGGTGCATGCGTCCACATCACGGCGCATGCACAGTTCATGATACGTACCTGTCTGGCGCTCGAGCCATCATTTGCATGGGGTTTACGCCTCATTTGCATTGGGTCACGCCCACTTCCACCTACGCCGGCGTACGCCTTCGAAAACCCACGCTGGCGCAGCGTTGGGAGCACTGGCTTGCTGAATGCAATGCTTGCCTCTCTGCGCTGCATTGGCGTAATGTGCGCCTTGCTCTCTGTGAATCTGGGCCCTTGTGTCATTTCTTCATTGTTGTCACATGAAAAGTTAGAATAAAATATTTACAAAAATGTGAGGGGTGTACTTACTTTTGTGAGATAATGTAAATGTTTTCTATGCCGTCACCCTTACCATAGTTACAGTGATTTGTCAGCCGGGTGTCCATGTAGTTGGGAGAAGTGAACGTGTGTCCAGCATTCAGGACGGGGCAGCACAGGGAAGCGGTTCGTCTCGGTCTGTAATGTTCTGGTGTGTATTATAAGGTATAGAGTGTAAGTCTAGTGATGACTGAGATAAAGCAGAGTGTGATTTGTGAACTGTCCCTTTTCATCCGATCCCCCCCCCATTAGCAGCGGTATAAATCGTGAAGATGAAATGCCGCAGCCTTTTCTGAGCCGGTTTTATGTTGTGGCATTTAGGAAATGAATACAAATCTAACAGGTTTGCAATTATTAAAGTGATACATTTTCTTCTCTCTAATCGGAGAAGACATAAATCACCGGCTTCAGCTCTGACCTTTCCACAGATCGAGGGATTGCCGGCTTTCCCGATCTCTTCCGCTTCTCCAAGTCCCCTCTACATCTCCGCCATCATATAATCCTCATACATTCTGAGGAACGTTCCTTCCCAATCTCTTCCGCTTCTCTAAGTCCCCTCTACATCTCCCCCATCATATATTCCTCATGCATTCTGAGGAACGTTCCTTCCTGATCTCTTCCCCTTCTCCAAGTCCCCTCTACATCTCCCCCATCATTTATTCCTCATACATTCTGAGGAACATTCCTTCCTGATCTCTTCCGCTTCTCCAAGTCCCCTCTACATCTCCGCCATCATATAATCCTCATACATTCTGAGGAACATTCCTTCCTGATCTCTTCTGCTTCTCCAAGTCCCCTCTACATCTCCGCCATCATATAATCCTCATACATTCTGAGGAACGTTCCTTCCTGATCTCTTCCGCTTCTCCAAGTCTCCTCTACATCTCGGCCATCATATATTCCTCATACATTCTGAGGAACGTTCCTTCCTGATCTCTTCCGCTTCTCCAAGTCTCCTCTGCATCTCGGCCATCATATATTCCTCATACATTCTGAGGAACGTTCCTTCCCGATCTCTTCCGCTTCTCCAAGTCCCCTCTACATCTCCGCCATCATATATTCCTCATGCATTCTGAGGAACGTTCCTTCCTGATCTCTTCCCCTTCTCCAAGTCCCCTCTACATCTCCCCCATCATTTATTCCTCATACATTCTGAGGAACATTCCTTCCTGATCTCTTCTGCTTCTCCAAGTCCCCTCTACATCTCCGCCATCATATAATCCTCATACATTCTGAGGAACGTTCCTTCCTGATCTCTTCCGCTTCTCCAAGTCCCCTCTACATCTCCACCATCATATAATCCTCATACATTCTGAGGAACGTTCCTTCCTGATCTCTTCCGCTTCTCCAAGTCTCCTCTACATCTCGGCCATCATATATTCCTCATACATTCTGAGGAACGTTCCTTCCTGATCTCTTCCGCTTCTCCAAGTCTCCTCTGCATCTCGGCCATCATATATTCCTCATACATTCTGAGGAACGTTCCTTCCCGATCTCTTCTGCTTCTCCAAGTCCCCTCTACATCTCCGCCATCATATATTCCTCATACATTCTGAGGAACGTTCCTTCCCGATCTCTTCCGCTTCTCCAAGTCTCCTCTACATCTCCGCCATCATATATTCCTCATACATTCTGAGGAACGTTCCTTCCCGATCTCTTCTGCTTCTCCAAGTCCCCTCTACATCTCCGCCATCATATATTCCTCATACATTCTGAGGAACGTTCCTTCCCGATCTCTTCCGCTTCTCCAAGTCCCCTCTACATCTCCGCTATCATATATTCCTCATACATTCTGAGGAACGTTCCTTCCCGATCTCTTCCGCTTCTCTAAGTCCCCTCTACATCTCCGCCATCATATATTCCTCATACATTCTGAGGAACGTTCCTTCCCGATCTCTCCTGCTTCTCCAAGTCCCCTCTACATCTCCGCCATCATATATTCCTCATACATTCTGAGGAACGTTCCTTCCTGATCTCTTCCGCTTCTCCAAGTCCCCTCTACATCTCCGCCATCATATATTCCTCATACATTCTGAGGAACGTTCCTTCCCGATCTCTTCTGCTTCTCCAAGTCCCCTCTACATCTCCGCCATCATATATTCCTCATACATTCTGAGGAACGTTCCTTCCCGATCTCTCCTGCTTCTCCAAGTCCCCTCTACATCTCCGCCATCATATAATCCTCATACATTTTGAGGAACGTTCCTTCCCAATCTCTTCCGCTTCTCCAAGTCCCCTCTACATCTCCGCCATCATATAATCCTCATACATTCTGAGGAACGTTCCTTCCCGATCTCTTCCGCTTCTCCAAGTCCCCTCTACATCTCCGCCATCATATATTCCTCATACATTCTGAGGAACGTTCCTTCCCGATCTCTTCCGCTTCTCCAAGTCCCCTCTACATCTCCGCCATCATATATTCCTCATACATTCTGAGGAACGAAGTTCCTTCCCGATCTCTTCCGCTTCTCGAAGTCCCCTCTACATCTCCGCCATCATATATTCCTCATACATTCTAAGGAACGTTCCTTCCTGATCTCTTCCGCTTCTCCAAGTCCCCTCTACATCTCCGCCATCATATATTCCTCATACATTCTGAGGAACGTTCCTTCCCGATCTCTCCTGCTTCTCCAAGTCCCCTCTACATCTCCGCCATCATATAATCCTCATACATTTTGAGGAACGTTCCTTCCCAATCTCTTCCGCTTCTCCAAGTCCCCTCTACATCTCCGCCATCATATAATCCTCATACATTCTGAGGAACGTTCCTTCCCGATCTCTTCCGCTTCTCCAAGTCCCCTCTACATCTCCGCCATCATATATTCCTCATACATTCTGAGGAACGTTCCTTCCCGATCTCTTCCGCTTCTCCAAGTCCCCTCTACATCTCCGCCATCATATATTCCTCATACATTCTGAGGAACGAAGTTCCTTCCCGATCTCTTCCGCTTCTCGAAGTCCCCTCTACATCTCCGCCATCATATATTCCTCATACATTCTGAGGAACGTTCCTTCCCGATCTCTTCCGCTTCTCCAAGTCCCCTCTACATCTCCACCATCATATATTCCTCATACATTCTGAGGAATGTTCCTTCCTGATCTCTTCCACCTATCGAAGTCCCCTCCACATCTCCGCCATCATATATTCCTCATACATTCTGAGGAACGAAGTTCCTTCCTGATCTCTTCCGCTTCTCGAAGTCCCCTCTACATCTCCGCCATCATATATTCCTCATACATTCTGAGGAACGTTCCTTCCTGATCTCTTCCGCTTCTCCAAGTCCCCTCTACATCTCCGCCATCATATATTCCTCATATATTCTGAGGAACGTTCCTTCCCGATCTCTTCCACTTCTCTAAGTCCCCTCTACATCTCCGCCATCATATATTCCTCATAGATTCTGAGGAACGTTCCTTCCTGATCTCTTCCGCTTCTCGAAGTCCCCTCTACATCTCCGCCATCATATATTCCTCATACATTCTGAGGAACGTTCCTTCCCGATCTCTTCCACTTCTCCAAGTCCCCTCTACATCTCCGCCATCATATAATCCTCATACATTCTGAGGAACGTTCCTTCCCGATCTCTTCCGCTTCTCGAAGTCCCCTCTACATCTTCGCCATTCCTCATACATTCTAAAGGAACGTTCCTTCCTGATCTCTTCCGCTTCTCCAAGTCCCCTCTACATCTCCACCATCATATAATCCTCATACATTCTGAGGAACGTTCCTTCCTGAACTCTTCCACTTCTCGAAGTCCCCGCTACATCTCCGCCATCATATAATCCTCATACATTTTGAGGAACGAACGTTCCTTCCTGTCAAACTAACCATCTTTATCCTTAACCTCTTGACGACCGAGGACGTCCCTGGAACGTCCTCGGCTTTGTGCGGTGATATCTGAATGATGGGGCAGCTACAGGCATCATTTAGATATCGCCGTCTTCAGCCGCCGATTCTGTGCACGGTAAGAACGATCGAACCGCCGCTTGAACGTTCTTATAGGGAGGGGACGACCCCCCCCCCCCTCCCGCCGCCATCCGGTGCTTCTCCCGGCTCTCCCGTGCCATCGGGGGGCCCGGAGAGCGAATCGGTCGGCGCTGCCTGGAAAGCATAGAGGTGACTGGTGACCATCTGATGGTCACCAGTCATCTCTATGACCGTCGGAGACCCGGGCGCGACATTATGATGTCACGCCCCGGTACCCGGAAGTAAACAAAGCCGCAATCGCGGCTGTCGGCATGTGATCGGTGATTTTTTTTTCACAGATTTCATGCTTGTAAGCCTGGAGGAGAGATGCGGGGTCTTATTGACCCCACCTCTCTCCATAAAGAGGACCTGTCACAGTGATTCCTATTACAAGGGATGCTTACATTCCTTGTAATAGGAATAAAAGTGATAAAAAAAAAATGTAAAAAAAAAAAGTGTAAAAATAAAAAAAATGAAGTAAAATAAAATAATTTTGATTTTTTTTTTTTAAAAACGCCCCTGTCCCCGTTATCTTGCGCGCAGAAGCGAAGACGCATGCAGGTCCCGCACTATAAAGGCAGTGAAGAGCTCGCAGTATCCAGCCGATTGATAGAAATGGGAAGATAATGACCACAGAGACCTCGGCCCGCCTCCCCTCCACCAGCCACATTACTGCGGCCATATTGAGCGGGCTGGATTGACAGCTCTGCCAATCACAGGAAACAGACAGAGATGCACCTCTATAGAATCCAGTCACGGCTGTCCAAACAGCGTAACGATCGTGTCTTAGGTCTGGTTCGGCATGGATTTACCCGCTGCTGCTATCAGTTGGGTCTGTGCACTATAGAGCCCCCCCCGCGATCCCTGCGTGTTTTATCACCCCCGATCCCTACGTGTTTTATCACCCCCGATCCCTACGTGTTTTATCACCCCCGATCCCTACGTGTTTTATCACCCCCGATCCCTACGTGTTTTATCACCCCCGATCCCTACGTGTTTTATCACCCCCGATCCCTACGTGTTTTATCACCCCCGATCCCTGCGTGTTTTATCACCCCCGATCCCTGCGTGTTATATCACCCCCGATCCCTACGTGTTTTATCACTCCCGATCCCTACGTGTTTTATCGCCCCCGATCCCTGCGTGTTTTATCACCCCTGATCCCTGCGTGTTTTATCACCCCCGATCCCTGCGTGTTTTATCACCCCCGATCCCTGCGTGTTTTATCACCCCCGATCCCTGCGTGTTTTATCACCCCCGATCCCTGCGTGTTTTATCACCCCGGATCCCTGCGTGTTATATCACCCCCGATCCCTGCGTGTTTTATCACCCCCGATCCCTGCGTGTTTTATCGCCCCCGATTCCTGCGTGTTTTATTACCCCCGATCCATGCGTGTTTTATCACCCCCGATCCATGCGTGTTTTATCACCCCTGATCCCTGCGTGTTTTATCACCTCCGATCCCTGCGTGTTATATCACCCCCGATCCCTGCGTGTTTTATCACCCCCAATCCCTGCGTGTTTTATCCCTCCCGATCCCTGCGTGTTATATCACCCCCGATCCCTGCGTGTTATATCACCCCCGATCCCTGCGTGTTTTATTACCCCCGATCCCTTTGTGTTATATCGCCCCCGATCCCTGCGTGTTTTATCACCCCCGATCCCAGCGTGTTTTATCACTCCCGATCCCTGCGTGTTTTATCACCCCCGATCCCTGCGTGTTTTATCACCCCCGATCCCTGCGTGTTTTATCCCTCCCGATCCCTGCGTGTTATATCACCCCCGATCCCTGCGTGTTTTATCGCCCCCGATCCCTGCGTGTTTTATCGCCCCCGATCCCTGCGTGTTTAATCACCCCCGATCCCTGCGTGTTTCATCACCCCCGATCCCTGCGTGTTTTATCACCCCCGATCCCTGCGTGTTTTATTATCCCCCGATCCCTGCGTGTTTTATTATCCCCGATCCCTGCGTGTTTCATCACCCCCGATCCCTGCGTGTTATATCGCCCCCGATCCCTGCGTGTTTTATCACCCCCGATCCCTGCGTGTTTTATCACCCCCGATCCCTGCGTGTTTTATCACCTCCGATCCCTGCGTGTTATATCGCCCCCGATCCCTGCGTGTTTTATCACCCCCGATCCCTGCGTGTTTTATCACCCCCGATCCCTGCGTGTTTTATCACCCCCGATCCCTGCATGTTTTATCACCCCCGATCCCTGCGTGTTTTATCACCCCGATCCCTGCGTGTTTTATCACCCCCGATCCCTGCGTGTTTTATCACCCCCGATCCCTGCGTGTTTTATCACCCCCGATCCCTGCGTGTTTTATCCCCCCCGATCCCTGCGTGTTCTATCACCCCCGATCCCTGCGTGTTTTATCACCTCCGATCCCTGCGTGTTTTATCACCCCCGATCCCTGCGTGTTTTATCCCCCCCCGATCCCTGCGTGTTATATCGCCCCCGATCCCTGCGTTTTATATCACCCCCGATCCCTGCGTGTTTTATCACCCCCGATCCCTGCGTGTTTTATCACCCCCGATCCCTGCGTGTTTTATCACCCCCGATCCCTGCGTGTTTTATCCCTCCCGATCCCTGCGTGTTATATCACCCCCGATCCCTGCGTGTTTTATCGCCCCCGATCCCTGCGTGTTTTATCGCCCCCGATCCCTGCGTGTTTCATCACCCCCGATCCCTGCGTGTTTCATCACCCCCGATCCCTGCGTGTTTTATCACCCCCGATCCCTGCGTGTTTTATTATCCCCCGATCTCTGCGTGTTTTATTATCCCCGATCCCTGCGTGTTTCATCACCCCCGATCCCTGCGTGTTATATCGCCCCCGATCCCTGCGTGTTTTATCACCCCCGATCCCTGCGTGTTTTATCACCCCCGATCCCTGCGTGTTTTATCACCTCCGATCCCTGCGTGTTATATCGCCCCCGATCCCTGCGTGTTTTATCACCCCCGATCCCTGCGTGTTTTATCACCCCCGATCCCTGCGTGTTTTATCACCCCCGATCCCTGCATGTTTTATCACCCCCGATCCCTGCGTGTTTTATCACCCCGATCCCTGCGTGTTTTATCACCCCCGATCCCTGCGTGTTTTATCACCCCCGATCCCTGCGTGTTTTATCACCCCCGATCCCTGCGTGTTTTATCCCCCCCGATCCCTGCGTGTTCTATCACCCCCGATCCCTGCGTGTTTTATCACCTCCGATCCCTGCGTGTTTTATCACCCCCGATCCCTGCGTGTTTTATCACCCCCCGATCCCTGCGTGTTATATCGCCCCCGATCCCTGCGTGTTTTATCGCCCCGCACACAAAGACGCTGCTTCACTTCACTAATGAAACAGTAAATGCAATTGTTTTCTTTTCTAAGTGGATTCCAGCCATAAAATGAGCCGCAGTTAATTGATTTTTGCTGCTAGAATGGAACATGGTGTTCTGGATTTGTTTATTTTCTCGGGTAGATGACACATTGTGAGTTTGGGTGACTCAGAACATAATGCACCGCGCACATTTTCTCTTTTATTATCATACAGATAACGCTTCCCTGGGGTTTTGGTGCCCGGAACACCCATTGAGTGATCTTGATGAGGTCGCGGTTAGTGCTGGCACCTTATGATGTCCTCCATCGTTGGCGGAAGTGGTGTATTTTGGTTTTGTTCTCCCCTAGGCAAGACTTAAATCGGGTGCCCCCCCCCCCTCCCCTTTTCTAAATTTGTCCCACCCCCAGCTGTGATATACCTTTCTTGTCTCCGGGTCTGATGAGGAAGCTGCAGCGGGTCACAATGAGCAGCTGCGGGCTTTCTCATCAGACCCTGAGATATGATTGGTCCTGGTGCCACATATGTGGTCAGTGGGGCAGAGGGTGGGGGCAGCAGGACATGGGAAGGGGTCAGCAGGGCAGAGGATGAGGTAGCACTAATGGGCACTGGTGGGCAACACTGATGGGCATTGATAGGTGGCACAGATGAGGGGGCACTGATTGGCAGCACTGATTGGCAGCACTGATAGGCAGCACTGATATGCATTGATGGGTGGCACTGATAGGAGGTACTGTTTGGCGGCAATGATTGGCAGCACTAATAAGCGGCACTGATGGGCACTGATTGGCAGCACTCATGGGTACCGATAAGTGGCACTGATAGGCAGCGCTGATGGGCATTGATAGGTGTTCCTGATGAGGAGGCACTGATTGGCAGCACTGATGGGCACTGATAGGCGACACTCATGCGTACCGATAGGTGGCACTGATAGGCAGCAATGTTGGGCATTGATAGGTGGCACTGATGGGCACTGAGTGGCAGCACTGATTGGCATCACTGGACACTGATAGGTGGCACTCATGGGTACTGATAGGTTGGCACTTAAAGGCAGCACTGATAGGTGGCACTGATGAGGAGGTACTGATTGGCAGCACTGATGGGCACTGATTGGCAGCACTGATGGGCATTGACAGATGGCACTGATGGGCACTAAGTGGCAGCACTGATTGGCAACACTAATGGGCACTGATATGCAGCACTCATGGGTTCTGATAGGTGACACTTATAGCCAGCAATGATGGGCATTGATAGGTGGCACTGATGGGCACTGAGTGGCAGCACTGATTGGCATCACTGGACACTGATAGGTGGCACTCATGGGTACTGATAGGTTGGCACTTAAAGGCAGCACTGATAGGTGGCACTGATGAGGAGGTACTGATTGGCAGCACTGATGGGCACTGATTGGCAGCACTGATGGGCATTGACAGATGGCACTGATGGGCACTAAGTGGCAGCACTGATTGGCAACACTAATGGGCACTGATATGCAGCACTCATGGGTTCTGATAGGTGACACTTATAGCCAGCAATGATGGGCATTGATAGGTGGCACTGATTGGCAGCACTGATTGGCAACACTGATAGGCCATATTAATAGGCAGCACTGATGGGCATTGACAGGTGGCACTGATAAGTGGCAGCACTGATTGGCAACACTGATGGGCACTGATAGACAGGTGACACTTATAGGCAGCAATGATGGGCATTGATAGGTGGCACTGATGAGGAGGCACTGATTGGCAGCACTGATGAGCGCTGATAGGCACTCATGGGTACTGATAGGTGAGACTTATAGGCAGCAATGATGGGCATTGATAGGTGGCACTGATGAGGAGGCACTGATGGGCACTGATTGGCAGCACTGATGAGCGCTGATAGGCACTCATGGGTACTGATAGGTGGCACTTATAGGCAACACTGATGTGGCTGATCAGCCACAGGGTGATTAGGGTGTGCCTGGGCACCCCCCGGCACACCCCATGCGCACCCCTATGGCCCTTACATTTGATTACTGTATGAAATTCAGAAAATCCAAAGAACTCTCCTAATAAAGAAAAAAACAAAAAAGAAGATGTAAACATTGGGGCGTCCGTAGCTTGGCGCCATACAGGCACATGACCAAGGAGTTGTGCGTTTTGCAGGGACTGATGTATCGATGATAAGATCTGATAAAATCCGGCATATAATAAATAAAACATTGTTACAGCGGCTCGGAGTCTCTCCGGGGTGTGAAGTTGTGGATCTATAAAAGTCTCCTCCTCCTCCTCGCCGCCTTGGCGTGACATTCCATGAAGAATTCTGAAATCTTTCTTTCCTTCTTGTAGATCTACCAAGACTCACCCGGGGCCGGTTGTACATTTAAGTGACACGCCAAGAGATGAAGGAAAGGTGAGAGAATCTCCGTATTATACTCCGATCATAGGAAAGCATCCCTGATCCCTCTGACACCCTCATCTACAAATCCAGGATCAGCCAACATTGTCCGGATAAAAGGAGGCATGTGTGTAGGGGGGGGGGGGGGGGGCACCATATGGTGACCCACAGGTCAGACTTTAAAGGCACAATGAACAATGAAAAGTATACAAAAATACAATACATGGTACATAAAGAACATTTAGAAGAATTTAAAAAAAATACATAAAGAGTGAGCCCCTGTGCGTCAACGCGTTTTGCTGTTTAGCTTCGTCAGGACACATTCAGAGATCATTGGAATCAGGAATTATGGGGCCCCTTACACCGCTTCAGTGTAGCAGAGAACCGGGGGGGGGGGGAGGGTGCAGCCGCCTCAAATTGAGAAGCGGGGGGTGCCGCCGCTAAATGTGGGGGCTTTGGGTGCTGACGACCAAAAAAAAAAAAAAAAGGAGGGGTTTCCCTGGGGACCTATGGGCCCCTTACAAAAAAAAGATTTTATTTATATATAAAAAAAGGGGGGGGGGGGGTAGCCATCCAGGGCCCTTTAATAAAAAAAAGAATAAAAAAAATATTAAAAAAAGTTTTTTTGTATTATTAAAAAAAAAGGGGGGTTGCCCTATATATATATATATATATATATATATATATATATATATATATATATATATTTTAAACAAAGGGGGGGGGTAGCCATCCTGGGCCCTTTAATAAAAAAAAATATAAAAAAACTTTTTTTTATATATAAAACAAATGGGGGGGGTTGCCATCTGGGGCCCTGGAGACCTCCGGGCCCCTGGGGACCTCTGGGCACTTTAATAAAAAAAAAGCTTATAAAAAAAAAAAATGAAAAAAAAAATATTTATTAAAAAAAGGGGGTTGCTATCCAGGGCCCTGGGGACCTCCGGGCCCTTGGGGACCACTGGGCCCGTTATTAAAAACAAAACAAAAAAATTATATATATAAAAAATATATTAATTATTTTTTTATTAAAAAAAAGGGGGGTTGCCGACCGGGGCCCTGGAGACCTCTAGGCCCTTTAATAAAAAAAATGTAAAAAAAAATGTTATTAAAAAAAAAGGGGGTTGCTATCTGGGGCCCTGGGGACCTCTGGGTCTGTTAATAAAGACAAAAAAAATATAAAAAATATAAAAATATTAATTTTTTTTTAATTAAAAAAAGGGGGGTTGCCATCCGGGGCCCTGGAGACCTCTAGGCCCTTTAATAAAAAAAAATGTAAAAAAAAATGTTATTAAAAAAAAATGGGGGTTGCCATCCGGGGCCCTGGAGACCTACGGGCCCCTTACAAAAAAACAAATTATAAAAAAATATATAAAAAAAAGGGGGGGGTTGCCATCCGGGCCCCTTACAGGGGTACTGCCTGTATCCCCCTGATTGCGGCCCTGGTTGGAAATGGAAAAACGGGTCTCACTATCTTATGGGAAGAAGGTAGTCTTATCCATAGTATTTCAAAGGATCATATCCAATGGGATAGCCAGTAGCTCCAACGATCCCTGAATGTGTCCTGACGAAGCTAAACAGCGAAACGCTGTTGTGATTTTTAAATTCTTCTAAATGTTCTTTATGTACCATGTATTATTTCAAAAAAATATTGTATTTGTGTATACTTTTCATTGTTCATTGTGCCTTTAAAGTCCGACCTGTGGGTCACCATATGGTCTCTTTATATTGGAGCCATGGTTTTGTATGGCTAAAATCGCACCGCATTCGCACCAAACTCATGCAGGTCATCACCCACACCTCCCAACTTTTTGAAATGGGAACGATGGTCACCTATTAGCAAAAGTATGTAGGCATAAGACACACCCCCCTGCCACGCCCCTTAAAGGAAAATCATTCAAAACTTTTTTTAACCACTACTATTACTTATATTATATATTGACTTTTGAAATGTACAAATGCAGACCGAAATGAGGGATAAATGAGGAGGAAAGAGGGACTTTGTTCCAAATCAGGGACAGTCCCACAAAATCAGGGGCAGTCCCACAAGATTAGGGGCAGTCCATCAAAATCAGGGGCAGCCCCACAAAATCTGGGGCAGTCCTTCCAAATCTGGGGCAGTCCCACAAAATCAGGGGCGGCCCCTCCAAATCTGGGGCAGTCCCACAAAATCAGGGGCGGCCCCTCCAAATCAGGGGTGGTCCCACAAAATCTGGGGCAGTCCCACCAAATCGGAGACAGTCCCTCCAAATCAGGGGCGGTCCCACAAAATCTGGGGCAGTCCCTCCAAATCTGGGGCAGTCCCACAAAATCAGGGGCGGTCCCTCAAAATCTGGGGCAGTCCCTCCAAATCAGGGGTGGTCTCACAAAATTAGGGGCAGTCCCACAAAATCAGGGGCAGTCCCTCAAAATCAGGGGCAGTCCCTCCAAATCTGGGGCAGCCCCTTTAAATCAGGGACAGCCCCTTTAAATCAGGGACAGTCCCACAAAATCATGGACAGTCCCACAAAATCAGGCATAGTCCCACCAAATCAGGCATAGTCCAACAAAATCAGGGGCAGTCCCACCAAATCGGAGACAGTCCGACAACATCATGGACAATACCACAAAATCAGGGACAGTCCCACCAAATCAGGGACAGTCCCACCAAATCAGGCTCAGCCCCACAAAATCAGGGTCAGTCCACCAAAATCAGGGGCAGTCCCTCAAAATCAATGGCAGTCCCACAAAATTAGAGACAGTCCCACAAAATCAGGGACAGTCCCTCCAAATCAGGGATAGTCCCACAAAATCAGGGGCAGTCCCACAAAATCAGGGGCAGTCCCTCAAAATTAGGGGCAGTCCCATAAAATTAGGGTGCGGGTCGCAGACAGTGTGTGTTTGGGGGACTCACATAGATGTCAGATTGGGAGCAGCGGTTGCGTCCATCTGCGTCCCGAATTGACACGCATCGGACTGCCCTCTAGAGAATGCACAGAACACCTGTGCACCCCCCCCCCCCCATAGGGACAAACATGGCCCTCGTATGGGTGTATGTTTAACCACTTGACCTCCGGAAGATTTACCCCCCCCCCCCCTCCAATCCGGCACTACGTTATTTATTTTAACTGTCAATCGTGCGGTCGTGTGACGCTGTATCTAAAAAAAATAAAAAAAATAATGTTTTTTTCCCCACAGCGCTGTGGTAGTTTATTGAGAACTACAAGCCGACAGCCGCACAACAAAGGATGCTGGGGCTTGTAGTTCAGTCGCACACAAAGCGGTGTGAATGAATGACGCGGCAGTGTGGGGGGGGGGGCGGGGCACCCAGCACGGCCGCGCTGATTTCAAAAACTGACAGCTAGTATGGGGAACCTCTCCCTGTATGTATTATGATAATAATAGTGTGTGACTGTGGGGGGGGGGGGGGGGGCATTAGAGTGTAAGCTCCTCTGCTTACACTCTAATGTCCGTCACACTCTATTATTATTATACATTTATATATCTCTGACATATACCACGGCGCTGTACAGGGAACACTGAGCCAGTCACATCAGTCTCTGTACCAGAGGAGCTTACACTCTAATGTCCCCCCACAGTCACTCACTATTATTATTATTATTATACATTTTTTATAGCTCTGACATATACCGCAGTGCTGTACAAAGACTGATGTGATTGGCTCAGTGTTCTCTGTACAGCACTCCAGTATATGTCAGAGCTATATAAATGTATAATAATACAGTGTGATTGTGGGGGAGGGGACATTAGAGTGTAAGCTCCTCTGGCACAGAGACTGATGTGACTGGTTCAGTGTTCTCTGTACAGCACTGCGGTATATGTCAGAGCTATATAAATGTATAATAATAATAATAAATAATTGTGTTTTACTTTGGGGGGGGGGGGGCAGTAGAGTGTAAGCTCTTCTGGTGCAGAGACTGATGTGACTGGCTCAGTGATCTCTGTACAGCACTCCGGTATATGTCAGAGCTATATAAATGTATGGGAGTGGGGATCATTAGCTCCTGTGGTGCAGAGACTGATGTACAGAGATCACTGAGGCAGTCACATCAGTCTCTGTACCAGAGGAGCTTACACTCTAATGTCTCCCCCTACAGTCACATATTATTATTATTATACATGTATATAGCTCCGACATTTGCCACAGTGCAGTGTAGAGAACACTGAGCCAATCACAGCACTGGCAGTTTATGTCGGTGTTCTATAAATGTATTATAGTGTGTACCAGAGGAGCTTACACTCTAATGTCCCCTCCCCCACAGTCACAGAGACTGATGTGACTGGCTCAGTGATCTTTGTACAGCACTGCGGTATATGTCAGAGCTATATACATGTATAATAATATTATTATTATTATTATTAATAGTGTGTGAAGGTGGAGGGGCGGGGGGAATTTTAGAGTGTAAGCTCCTCTGGTGCAGAGACTGATGTGATTGGCTCAGTGTTCTCTGTACAGCGCTGCGGTATATGTCAGCGCTGTATAAATGCTCCTCTGGCACAGGGACTGATGTGATTGGCTCAGTATTCTCTGTACAGCGCTGTGGTATATGTCAGCGCTATATAAATGCTCCTCTGGCACAGGGACTGATGTGATTGGCTCAGTGTTCTCTGTACAGCGCTGCGGTATATGTCAGCGCTGTATAAATGCTCCTCTGGCACAGGGACTGATGTGATTGGCTCAGTATTCTCTGTACAGCGCTGTGGTATATGTCAGCGCTGTATAAATGCTCCTCTGGCACAGGGACTGATGTGATTGGCTCAGTATTCTCTGTACAGCGCTGTGGTATATGTCAGCGCTGTATAAATGCTCCTCTGGCACAGGGACTGATGTGATTGGCTCAGTATTCTCTGTACAGCGCTGTGGTATATGTCAGCGCTGTATAAATGCTCCTCTGGCACAGGGACTGATGTGATTGGCTCAGTATTCTCTGTACAGCGCTGTGGTATATGTCAGCGCTGTATAAATGCTCCTCTGGCACAGGGACTGATGAGACTGGCTCAGTACATTCCATGTGTTTGTGATCTATAAATACAGGAAATGATAAGTACACAGATACATTGTATTGGTAGATTAGTAGATGATGTCAGGTGATCGGTGGGGGGGGGGGGGTATACATTAGAAGAACGGCTCCTCATGAATGGTGGGAATGGCGTCCTTCCTTTCTTCCTTCCCTCTCTCTCTATAGCTGATTAGCGGGGTGGAAGATTGGGTTGTGTCTGGGGCATTGGACCTCAGGGATCCCGGTGGCATCTCTTGTTTATTTATCTTGCTAATAGCACAGTATGGATTTTTCTTCCTGTGCATGAATCGATCGCTGAGTTCGTTAACACTTCCCTCGCTGACACCAGGAGCGGCGGCGGCAGCAAGACGACAGTTGCTGTAGTGAGTGATTCAGAGGTTCATGGAAAAATAAATAAATAAATAAATAACAATTGTCGCGGGAATATTTTATTGAGCAGCTTATAAATAACTGGGAGGGTAGTGACGGGTGACCGAAACCTCAGCGCTGTGCTGAGCTCACCTAAAACATAGGCAATGTATACTTTGGGGGCTGATTTATTAACCACTTGACCAACGGAAGATTTACCCCCCCACTTCCTGACCGGGCCATTTTTTTTGCAATAAGGCACTGCGTTACTTTAACCACTTCAGCCCCGGGACCATTATGCAGCTAAAGGACCTGGCCCCTTTTTGCGATTCCGCGCTGCGTCGCTTTAACTGACAATTGCGCGGTCCTGCTACGCGGCTCCCAAACAAAATTTACGTCCTTTTTTTCCACACAAATAGAGCTTTCTTTTGGTGGTATTTGATCACCTCTGCGGTTTTTATTTTTTGCGCTATAAACAAAAATGGAGCGACAGTTTTGAAAAAAATTCTATATTTTTTACTTTTTGCTATAATAAATATCCCCAAAAATATATAATTTAAAAAAAAAAATATATATATATTATATATATATATATATATATATATATATATATATATATATATATATATATAAATAAATATATAATATAGAAATATATTTTTTTTTCCCTCAGTTTAGGCCGATACGTGTTCTTCTACCTATTCTTGGTAAAAAAAAAAATCGCAATAAGCGTTTATCGGTTGGTTTGCGCAACATTTATAGCGTTTACAAAATAGGGGATAGTTTTATTGCATTTTTATAATTTTTTTACTACTAATGGCGGCGATCAGCGATTTTTTTCCGTGACTGCGACATTATGGCGGACACTTCGGACAATTTTGACACATTTTTGGGACCATTGTCATTTTCACAGCAAAAAATGCATTAAAAATGCACTGATTACTGTAAAAATGACAATTGCAGTTTGGGAGTTAACCACAAGGGGGGCGCTGAAGGGGTTAAGTGTGACCTCATTTGTGTTTCTAACTGTAGGGGGGGTGTGGCTGTAGGTGTGACGTCATTGATCGTGTTTCCGTATAAAAAGGGAACACAGGATCGATGACGGCGCCACAGTGAAGAACGGGGAAGGTGTGTTTACACACGGCTCTCCACGTTCTTCAGCTCCGGGGACCGATCGCGGGACTCCAACGGCGATCGGGTCCGCGAGCCCCGTGGTCACGGATCTTCGGACCCAAAGTACCCGATGACATAAAATCCCCAATGACAGAAAATACCCGATGACGTTAGATACCCAATGACATATAATACCCGATGACGTAACATACCTGGTGATGTAAAATACCCGATGACGTAAAATACCTGGTGATGTAAAATACCCAATGACATAAAATACCCAATGACATAAAATACCCAATGACAAAAAATACTCAATGACATAAAATACCCAATGACGTAAAATACCTGATGACATAAAATCCCCAATGACAGAAAATACCCGATGACGTTAGATACCCAATGACATATTACACCCGATGATGTAAAATACATGATGATATAATATACCCAATAACGTAAAATACCTGATGAAGTAATATACCTGATGATGTAAAATACCCGATGACGTAAAATACCCTATGATGTAAAATACCCGATGACGTAAAATACCCAATGACATAAAATGCCAGATGACGTAAAATACCCGATGACATAGAATTCCAGATGAGATAAAGTACCGATGATGTAAAGTACCCAATGACATAAAATACCCAATGACATAAAGGGCCAGATCCACATAGATCGGCGCAGCGTATCTAAGATACGCTATGCCGCCGTAACTTACTTGGCTTTGTTTCAAATCCACAACGAATTTGCGCCGGAAGTTACGGCGGCGTAGTGTATCTTTGGCGGCGGAATTCAAATCTGCGATTAGGGGGCGTGATTCATTTAAATGAAGGCGCATCCCCGCGCCGAATGAACTGCGCGTGCTCCGTTTCGAAATTTCCCGCCGTGCATTGCGCGAAATGACGTCGCAACGACGTCATTTTTTAAACTTAGACGTGACTTCCGTCCATCCCTATTCACGGACGACTTACGCAAAAAAAAAAAAAAAAATCAAATTTCGACGCGGGAACGACGGCCATACTTAACATGGCAAGTCTATCTATACGCCGCAAAATACCAGCTTTAACTATACGCTGGAAAAAGCTGACTAGAGACGACGTAAGAGAATGCGACGGCCGCGCATACGTTCGTGGATCGTCGGAAAAAGCTAATTTGCATACCCGACGCGGAAAACAACGCGAACTCCACCCGGCGGACGCGGAAGTATTGCATCTACGATCCGAAGGCGTACGAAGAGGTACGCCTGTCGGATCGAAGCCAGAAGCCGTCGTATCTTGGTTTGAGGATTCAAACTAAAGATACGACGCGGGAAATTTGAAAGTACGCCGGCGTATCAGTAGATATACGCCGGCGTACTCTCACTGTGGATCTGGCCCAAAGTATCCAATGTCGTAAAATACCCGATGATGTAAAATACCCGATGATGTAAAATACCCGATGACATAAAATTCCAGATGAGATAAAGTACCGATGATGTAAAGTACCCAATGACATAAAATACCCAATGACATAAAATACCCAATGACATAAAATACCCAATGACATAAAGTATCCAATGTCGTAAAATACCCTATGATGTAAAATACCCGATGACATAAAATTCCAAATTACATAAAATGTCTGATGGCATAAAAGCATGTAAAGAAAAATCTCCCCAGTAGGGATACTAACAAGCACCAGTTCTAAATTTCATCCCTTCTACCCAAAAAAAAGAAAAACCCTTGACCGCAGTTCCTCAGTTCCCTTACACGGGGTTGTTAGGGGTCAGTAGGTAGTACACTCACTCACGTTACACCATTCCTCGACATACATTGATCCAGGCTTATCGGCAATGTAAGGTGATAGTCTCCAGCAAGGTTAAGGTAATGTGAGGCCCCGTACACACGACAGAGGAACTCGACGTGCTTGGCACGTCGAGTTCCTCGTCGAGTTTTGGGATGAAGCCGCCGAGGAGCTCGGCGGGCCGGCTTCTCCCATAGAAGAACGAGGACAACGAGAAAATAGAGAACATGTTCTCTATTTTCTCGTCGAGTTCCTCGGCGGCTCCATCGAGCCAAAACTGTACAGACGACAGAGTTTCTCGGCAGAATCCGGGTTTTGACCGAGTTTCTCGGTGAATTCTGCCGAGAAACTCTGTCGTGTGTACGAGGCCTAAGGTTATATCCCCTCCTTCCTCACTGGCACAATCCACTGGAAACCGCACTGGAATATGATTAGTGATTGAATTTTCCTGTGTGTTGTACATCCAGCATGAAGAGGATTGATGTCACAGTGATACAGCCGAGAGCCTCCACTGAGCTCCCTCACACCATCCTTTCCAGGACATAAAGCCCCATGCACACTGGGGGCCAGATTCACGTAGAATCGCCCTACGCTGCGGCGGCGTAACGTATTACATTTACGTTACACCGCCGCAAGTTTTCAGCGTAAGTGCTTGATTCACAAAGCACTTTGCCTGTAAACTTGCGGCGGCGTAGCGTAAATCCGCCCGGCGCAAGCCCGCCTAATTCAAATGGGGCGGGGGACCATTTAAATTAGGTGCGTTCCCACGCCGATCGTAGAGCGCATGCTGCGTCGGGAAACTTTCCCGACGTGCATTGCGGCAAATGACGTCGCAAGGATGTCATTTGCTTCAAAGTAAACGTGAATGGCGTCCAGCGCCATTCACGATTCACTTACACAAACGGCGTGAAATTCAAATTTCGCGATGCGGGAACGACGGGTATACGTAACATGGGCTGCCCCTGCTAATAGCAGGGGCAGCCTTGCGCGAAAACCGCCGTATGTAAACGATGTAAATTGCGTACGCAGGGCTCGCGCAACGTTGTGAATCGGCGTTAGTATGCAATTTGCATACTATACGCTGAGCACAACGGGAACGCCACCTAGCGGTCAACGCAAGAATGCAGCCTAAAATCTGCGTGGCATAAGAGCAGATTTTAGGCTGCAGTCGGCGTAACGAGTTCTCTGAATCAGGAGAACTTGTTACGCCGGCGCAAGTCAGCAATTGCGCTGCGTAACTATGGTTACGCAGGCGCAATTGCTTACTGAATCTGGGCCTGGGTGTTTTTTAACTGCCTGCTTTTTGGGTTTTTTTCTGCCTATAAACGCCCCTGCATGTTGGCCTATGTGGCCCTTCATGTTGGCCTATGTGGCCCTTCATGTTGGCCTATGTGGCCCTTCATGTTGGCCTATGTGTCCCTGCATGTTGGCCTATGTGTCCCTGCATGTTGGCCTATGTGTCCCTGCATGTTAGCCTATGTGTCCCTTCATGTTGGCCTATGTGTCCCTGCATATTAGCCTATGTTTTCCTGCATGTTGGCCTATGTGTCCCTGCATGTTGGCCTATGTGTCCCTGCATGTTGGCCTATGTGTCCCTGCATGTTGGCCTATGTGTCCCTGCATGTTGGCCTATGTGTCCCTGCATATTAGCCTATGTGTCCCTGCATATTAGCCTATGTGTCCGTGTCTGTTGGCCTATGTGTCCCTGCATGTTGGCCTATGTGTCCCTGCATGTTGGCCTATGTGTCCCTGCATGTTGGCCTATGTGTCCCTGCATGTTGGCCTATGTGTCCCTGCATGTTGGCCTATGTGTCCATACACACCTAGGCATTTAGCAGCAGAAAAACCCTGCTGCCAGCGCATCAAGAAGCACCAGTGTTTTTGTAGAAATAAATGTGTGACGCGTGTAAATGCATTTAAACACGCATTATCACTAGGTACATTAAATGCTTGAGCGTTATACTCACCAATGCAGCCTGCCCGTGTCCACAAATGCAGCCTGCCCACGGCCGCCAAGGCAGCCTGTGCCCGCCAAGGCAGCCTGTGCCCGCCAGTGCAGCCTGTGCCCGCCAGTGCAGCCTGTGTCCCCAATGCAGCCTGTGTCCCCAATGCAACCTGTGTCCCCAATGCAGCCTGTGTCCCCAATGCAGCCTGTGTCCCCAATGCAACCTGTGTCCCCAATGCAGCCTGTGTCTCCAATGCAGCCTGTGTCCCCAATGCAACCTGTGTCCCCAATGCAACCTGTGTCCCCAATGCAGCCTGTGTCCCCAATGCAGCCTGTGTTCCCAATGCAGCCTGTGTTCCCAATGCAGCCTGTGTCCCCAATGCCACCTGTGTCCCCAATGCCACCTGTGTCCCCAATGCAGCCTGTGTCCCCAATGCAGCCTGTGTCCCCAATGCAACATGTGTCCCCAATGCAGCCTGTGTCTCCAATGCAGCCTGTGTCCCCAATGCAACCTGTGTCCCCAATGCAACCTGTGTCCCCAATGCAGCCTGTGTCCCCAATGCAGCCTGTGTCCCCAATGCAGCCTGTGTGCCCAATGCAGCCTGTGTGTCCAATGCAGCCTGTGTCCCCAATGCAGCCTGTGTCCCCAATGCAACCTGTGTGCCCAATGCAGCCTGTGTGTCCAATGCAGCCTGTGTGTCCAATGCAGCCTGTGTGTCCAATGCAGCCTGTGTCCCCAATGCAACCTGTGTCCCCAATGCATCCTGTGTGCCCAATGCAGCCTGTGTCCCCAATGCAGCCTGTGTCCCCAATGCAGCCTGTGTCCCCAACGCAGCCTACCTGTGCAGGGGAAGAGAGAGGAGAGCCGCCGCCCATATGATCAGAGCACCGGTAATATAACCGTTTTCATTTCAATAACTGTGTCTTCCCCCGCCACGCGCCGTCAAATACAGCCCCTCCCCCTTGTTCCGGGGAACTTTGATATACAGATCACCTGTCCCAGGATTGGAAGGATGATCTGTCCATCAAAGTGCCAGGACAAAGAGGAGGAGCTGTATGTGACGGCGCGTGGCGGGGAACACACAGTTATTGAAATGAAAGCTGTTATGTTCCCGGCGCTCTGATAATCCAGGAGGCTGCTCTCCTCTCTCTTCCCCTCCGATCACTGAGAGAATGGCTCCCATACAACCCGCCTGCCGACGGTGCTCGCCCCCGCACTCCCAGGCAGCAATAGCATGCCAGCCCTCAAAACCCACTCGCAAAATGCGAGCAGGCGAGTGGAACTTTTGTGGACTGCCTTCGCCATCTCTCTATCCTTTGTAACCAGATTCCCTTCATCATTCTTTATGGGGCCAATATTGTCTGTCCTCCATCTTTTACTGTTTATATACTTAAATAATTTCTTGGGATTTTTTTTGCTCTCCTCCACTATGTGTCTTTCGTTGTTCCTAAGATTTTATCCCAATTTACATCTTCTAGCAAGGTTCGTAGTTCAGGGAAGTTGGCTCTTTTGGTCCTTTTCCTCAATATAGCTCCTAAGTCCCCAAAATCGTTCTTAAGGACAGTCTATCAGTCTTACCCACCTGACTGGTTACCTGGTCACATCTACATAGTCTTACCCACCTGGTTACCTGGTCACATCTACATAGTCTTACCCACCTGGTTACCTGGTCACATCTACATAGTCTTACCCACCTGGTTACCTGGTCACATCTACATAGCCTTACCCACCTGGTTACCTGGTCACATGTACATAGTTCTACCCACCTTGTTACCTGGTCACATCTACTTAGTCTTACCCACCTGGTTACCTGGTCACATCTACATAGCCTTACTCACCTGATCACATATACATAGTCTTACCCACCTGGTTACATCTACATAGTCTTACCCACCTGGTTACCTGGTCACATCTACATAGTCTTACCCACCTGGTTACCTGGTCACATCTACATGGCCTTACCCACCTGGTTACCTGGTCACATCTATATACTATTACCCACCTGTCTGGTTACCTGGTCACATTTACATAGTCTTACCCACCTGTCTGGTTACCTGGTCACATTTACATAGTCTTACCCACCTGTCTGGTTACCTGGTCACATCTACATAGCCTTACCCACCTGGTTACCTGGTCACATCTACATAGCCTTACCCACCTGGTTACCTGGTCACATCTACATACTCCTACCCACCTGTCTGGTTACCTGGTCACATTTACATAGTCTTACCCACCTGTCTGGTTACCTGGTCACATCTACATAGTTTTACCCACCTGGTTACCTGGTCGCATCTACATAGTCTTACCCACCTGGTCACATCTACATAGTCTTACCCACCTGGTTACCTGGCCACATCTACATAGCCTTACTCACCTGGTTACCTGGTCACATCTACATAGCCTTACCCACCTGGTTACCTGGTCACATCTACATACTCCTACCCACCTGTCTGGTTATCTGGTCACATTTACATAGTCTTACCCACCTGTCTGGTTACCTGGTCACATCTACATAGTCTTACCCACCTGGTTACCTGGTCACATCTACATAGCCTTACCCACCTGGTTACCTGGCCACATCTACATAGCCTTACTCACCTGGTCACATCTACATAGCCTTACCCACCTGGTTACCTGGTCACATCTACATACTCCTACCCACCTGTCTGGTTACCTGGTCACATATACATAGTCTTACCCACCTGTCTGGTTACCTGGTCACATTTACATAGTCTTACCCACCTGGTTACCTGGTCACATATACATAGTCTTACCCACCTGGTTACCTGGTCACATCTACATAGTCTTACCCACCTGGTTACCTGGTCACATCTACATAGCCTTACTCACCTGGTCACATCTACATAGCCTTACCCACCTGGTTACCTGGTCACATCTACATGACCTTACCCACCTGGTTACCTGGTCACATCTACATACTCCTACCCACCTGTCTGGTTACCTGGTCACATCTACATAGTCTTACCCACCTGGTTACCTGGCCACATCTACACAGCCTTACTTACCTGGTCATATCTAAATAGCCTTACCCACCTGGTTACCTGGTCATATCTACATAGTCTTACCCTCCTGGTTACCTGGTCACATCTACATAGCCTTACTTACCTGGTCACATCTACATAGTCTTACCCTCCTGGTTACCTGGCCACATCTACACAGGCTTACTTACCTGGTTACCTGGTCACATCGTCACAATGTCTGTAGCTTATATACCTTCATACCGAAATAAAAAATGTAATTTTCTCTTTCCAGTTACTCATAGGATATGAAAGTGGGACAATTGTACTTTGGGACTTGAAATCTAAAAGAGCTGAACTCCGGTTTTACTATGATGAGGTGAGTCTGATATCTGCACGTTACATCTTACCCTCCACACACTGCTTTACAATCAGTCACGTTCTTAACACTTTGCTTTTGCCCTATGTTGCAATATAAGCTGTCCATCCAAGTGGTCCCTTTGGATCAAACTTCAGGCATAAAATCTGAAAGGTGTAAGGTAACTCCAGGAATTCCGCTCCCCTCTAAAAAGTGAAGGCACACTAGAGATTCGGTCCAAGGAGGTGCATGGCATCTCCTGGGCTTATCCCTGTTATTTACATTTGACATGGGTCGATGCCGCTGCTATGCCTGCTGCTTGCCTTCTCCTGCCTAATCACAGAAGCCTTTGTATTATGTGAACTTGTGCCCAATCACAGAAGCCTTTGTATTCTTTGATAGGCATGAGCATAGCTACTCTGTGTGCCTCCCTCTCCT
Source organism: Rana temporaria (assembly GCF_905171775.1). NCBI lineage: Eukaryota > Metazoa > Chordata > Amphibia > Anura > Ranidae > Rana > Rana temporaria. The sequence goes on along the minus strand of NC_053490.1, from coordinate 536,224,438 downwards.
CTCTCACAGCCCTGGAGTGTCAGTGTATGCTCTGGGATAGCCATAAATGTGTCTGATATAAATAATAGAGATAAGTTCAGGAGATGTCATGCACCTCCATGGTGTGCCTGCACTTTTCACAAAGTGGGTGAAGCCCAGGAATTACGCTTTAATGTTACACATGTTTGCAAAATGATGCCAAGTAAACACACCGAAGTTTATACCTTGTATATGTAGTAATAATATGCCTGAATTACAGAGGTGGCTCTAGGCTTTGTGAGGCCTTAGGCAAAACTTGACATGGGGCCCCACTCTCGTCCATGATGGGAAAAATAATTAAAGGACAAGAGCCTCTTCCCCACAACCCTGGCCGGTGGTTGTAGGGGTCTGCGGGCAGGGGGCTTATCAGAGTCTGGAAGTCCCCCAGATCCTGCTCTTTAATAACTAAGGGGCAGGTGCCACCCAGTGATTTCACCTGGTGAACCCGCTCCCTTGTGACATCATTGACTGAGGGCATGCTGAGTCATTGACGTCACAATGGGTGGTGTCACCGATATTCACTGGTTGTTAGGGACGCTGGACTCTTAACGCTGCCTGAGCATAGCAGCCTTAATGTCCCCTGTCCCTCAAAACTGGGGTAATACATTGGGTAAGTTAGGCGGCCGCGAGGCCCCTGTGACTGCGCGGCCTTAGGCGACCGCCTAATTTGCCTAATTAAAGAGCCGCCTCTGCTGAATTATGTACTGTATATAACCTGTATTGGTGAACCAATGATATGTCAGTATGTGGCTGAATTTCTGTTTCCAGGCAATCCATTCTATAGGCTGGCACCATGAAGGACGTCAGTTCATGTGCAGTCACTCGGACGGCAGCCTCACTGTATGGAACATGAAGAACCCTGCCAGGCCCTTTCAAGTCACTATTCCCCATGGTAAGTGTAAGCCTTTCATCCCTGGTTGCAGTCCCCAGGCTTAATAAAACAATATCCCTACCAAAACCCAAACTTTATAAATGGGTCCCTGCATTTAATATTAAGCAGGAAGATGCTTTTGGATTTAAAAGCAAGGCAGGAGAGAAGTGAACAGAAAGTCGCGTCACTGGACAAAGGCGTCACACTCAGCCAGGTTATAGCTAGACCATTATTCCTAATCTTTATGGACAGCATACTGACAGGAATTGTACCAGCTGATTGGAGAAAAGCCAATGTGGTACCAATATTCAAAAAATGGCAGAGAGATATTCCTGGAAACTACAGACCAGTCAGCCTAACATCAATAGTAGGTAAATTATTGGAGGGGATAATATGGGACTATATCCAAGAATTTGCTGAAGAACATCGTATCATTATTAGTAATCAGCATGGGTTTACGAAAGGTCATTCCTGCCAGATCAATCTGCTTACATTCTACGAGGAAGAAAGCTACTACCTAAATAGGAGAATGGTATTAACCACTTAAGGACCGCCTAACACCGATATACGTCGGCAGAATGGTACGGCTGGGCACAATCACATAAGGGTACGTCCTCTTTAGGTGCCCAGCCGTGGGTCGCCGGCGAGCGCCCGCGACCCGGTCCGAAGCTCCACGGCCGCGGGACCTGTGGACCTGATCGCCGCCGGTGACTCGGACGGGCGGGGCGCTTAACATTTTTTATTTTATTTATTTAATTATTATTTTTACACTGTTCCATTGAAAAAAAATTCAGATCACTTTTATTGCTGTCACAAGGAATGTAAACATCCCTTGTGACAGTAATAGGCAGTAACAGGTACTCTTTATGGAGGGATCTGGGTGTCTAAAAGACCCCAAATCCCTCCTTTGCACTTAAAAGTATTCAAAGCGCCAAGATTGGCATTTTAGAATACCTTGGATTTTTTTTTTTAATCGGCACCGTTGGCTGCGGTGTAAACTGGAAGTGGCGTCCCTTCCGGGTTACTACATCGGAGACCCGATCAAAGCCGATTCCGGCTTTGTTTAGGACTCCGGTCAGCTGGCGGAAGGTGTCGGCTGGTCGCTCGGGTCTCCTGGTAGGACGGGAGACCCGAGTGGAGCAGCAGAAGACGGTACGAGGGGGTGACATCCCCTCCTGCTGCTTGTGATAACGGCCTAGTGGCTGCTTAGCCGCAACGGTTGTTATCACTTGAAAGCCGACCGCAGGCTCTAAAAAACGGTACCAGGATGATGCCTCTGGCTGCAGGCATCACCCCGGTATAACCACTTCGGGTACGTGATTTTTCTTGAAGCGGTTAACTAAAGATGCGGTTTTGCCACGGAGTCCCCCCGTAAAGGCGTGGCCAGGTAAGGAATGGACGGCCCCCAAGCCAACTCCCTTTGCAATATGACTCTTCAAGGACTTGGTCAGTTTACAATCACTCATTCCTATAAGATAAGTCATTCAAGGTGACCAGAATAGGGCTTTATTAGATATTTGTGAGGCCAACCTTAATAAGGAAAATCAAATACAGTGGAACCTTGGATTACGAGCATAATCCGTTCCAGGAGAACGCTCATAATCCAAAGTACTCGCATATCAAAGCGAGTTTCCCCATTGAAGTCAATGGAAACGGAAATAATTAGTTCCGCAGTGACTTCAATGGGATGCAATACCGAATGCGGCCAGAGGTGGGGGGCACCGGAGAGCCTTGGAAAACTGCCGAAAAGGCCAGAGGACACTTCGGCTGACCTCGGCAAACCTCGGAAAGACTTCCTACCAGAGATTTGCCGAGGTCAGCCGTGCTGTCCTCGGGCCTTTCTGTGCATTTCCGAAGGGCCCCCCACCTCAGGCCAAAAGCGGTACTGCACACCGCTTTGGCCTGAATCATGCTCAATTTGCGAGATAACACTCGCAAACCGAGTCTCGATTTTTTAAAATACCCAGCGCTCGTATTGCGAAACGCTCGTTAACCGCGTTACGCGCAATCCGAGGTTCCACTGTATGCAAATCAACAAGTCACACTGGTGTGACCGAGGACTACATCTCCAGGACAACTTGTTCTGTTAACCACTTCAGCCCCGGAAGAATTTACCCCCTTCCTGACCATAGCATTTTTTTTGCGATTCGGCACTGCGTCACTTTAACCACTTAACCCCCGGATCATATTGCTGGTCAAAGACCAGAGCACTTTTTGCGATTCGGCACTGCGTCGCTTTACCTGACAATTGCGCGGTCGTGCGACGTGGCTCCCAAACAAAATTGGTGTCCTTTTTTCCCCACAAATAGAGGTTTCTTTTGGTGGTATTTGATCACCTCTGCGGTTCTTAGTTTTTGCGCTATAAACAAAAATAGAGCGACAATTTTGAAAAAAAATAATATTTTTTACTTTTTACCATAATAAATATCCCCAAAAAAATATATATAAAAAAAAACATTTTTTATCCTCAGTTTAGGCCGATACGTATTTTTGGTATATTGATTGGTTTGCGCAAAAGTTATAGGCCCGGATTCAGAAAGAAGTTACGACGGCGTAACTCCGAATGCGGGCCGTCGCAACTCGGCGCCTGATTCATAGAATCCGATACGCCTCACAGTTGCCTAGATACGAGCGGCGTAAGTCTCTTACGCCGTCGTATCTTAATTGCATATTTACGCTGGCCGCTAGGTGGCGCTTCCGTAGATTTACGTGTCAAATATGGTAATGAGCTAGATACGCCGATTCAGAAACGTACGTGCGCCCCGGCGCATTTTTTTACGTCGTTTACGTAAGGCTTTTTTTGGCGTATAGTTACCCCTGCTCTATGAGGCGTAGCCAATGTTAGGTATGGACGTCGGGCCAGCGCCGAATTTTGCGTCGTTTGCGTAAGTCGTACGCGAATAGGGCTGTGCGTAAGTTACGTTCACGTCTAAAGCAATGACTATTTGCGGCGTAATTTGGAGCATGCGCACTGGGATACTTTCACGGACGGCGCATGTGCCGTTCGTTAGTAACATCAATTACGTGGGGTCACGACTGTTTAGCATACAACACGCCCCCTACCAGCCTATTTTGAATTAGGCAGGCTTACGCCGGCCCATATACGCTACGCCGCCGTAACTTCGGGGGGAAGTTCTTTCTGAATACGGGACTTGCCTCTCAAAGTTACGGCGGTGTAGCGTATATGAGATACGCTACGCTCGCCTAAAGATAGGCATTTGTATCTGAATCCGGGCCAGAGTGTCTACAAAATAGGGGATAGTTTTATGGCATTTATATTAATAATTTTTTTTATTAGTAATGGCGGCGATCTTCGATTTTTACTGCGACATTATTGCGGACACATCGGACACTTTTGTCACTATTTTGGGACCATTGTCTTTTATACAGCGATCAGTGATAAAAATGGGGATAGTTTTATGGCATTTTTATTAGCATTTTTTTTTATTAGTAATGGCGGCGATCAGCCAATTTTATCATGACTGTGACATTATGGCGGACACATCGGACACTTTTGACGCTATTTTGGGACCATTGTTATTTATACAACGATCAGTGCTATAAAAAAGCACTGATTACTGTGTAAATGACACTGGCAGGGAAGGGGATAAACAGTAAGGAGCGAGGAAGGGGTTAAGTGTGTCCTAGGGAGTGATTCTAACTGTGGGGGGGGGGGCGTGGGCTACCACTGACATGACAGAGATCACTGCTCCCGATGTCATCGGGAGCAGTAGATCACTGTGCCGTCACTAGGCAGAACAGGAAAATGCCTTGGGGTTAAACACTAGGGGGCAAAGAAGGGGTTAAGTGTGTCCTAGGGAGTGATTCTAACTGTGGGGGGATGGGCTACCACTGACATGACAGCGATTACTGTTCCCGATCACAGGGAGCAGTAGATCCCTGTCCTGTTGCTACGCAGAACAGGGAAATGCCTTGTTTACATAGGAATCTCCCCGTTCTGCCTCTCCTCACCGCAATCGCGGGCCGCCGGCGAACATCGAGTTTGCGGGACCCGCAGGCACAATCCCAGGGCGCGCGCGCCCACTAGGCGTCAAATTTAAAGGGAAGTACATGTATGCCCATTTGCTTGCCCGTGCCATTCTGCCGACGTATATCGGCGTGCGGCGGTCGGGAAGCGGTTTAAAAAAAACAGACTGAAAATAGAGGAAAAGAACACGCTTCGATCAGAAGCCGCTCGCGGTCTCTGTGTTCGATCAGAAGCCATTCGCGGTCTCTGTGTTCGATCAGAAGCCATTCGCGATCTCTGTGTTCGATCAGAAGCCATTCGCGGTCTCTGTGTTCAATAAGAAGCCGTTCGCGGTCTCTGTGTTCGATTAGAAGCCGTTCGCGGTCTCTGTGTTCGATCAGAAGCCGTTGGCGGTCTCTGTGTTACTTTTCTATACATAGGTTTGTGTTTTTGTTTCCTGCAGGGAAGAATCAAAAAGATGGAAGGAAACCTGAATCCTGTAGACCGATATTAAAGGTTGAATACAAAACCTGTAAGAACAGGTAAGCTTGTATTATATGGTATTATATTGTATTATATTGTATTGTATTGTATTGTATTGTATTATATGGTATTATATGGTATTATATTGTATTATATTGTATTATATGGTATTATATGGTATTATATTGTATTATATTGTATGACGAGCGGCTGTATGCTGCAGTAATAAATGGTGATATGTCTGCAGACGGACCCCCTGTCCATTCTTCACACTGACATCACCCGGGACTGTACTGCGTGTACACTGACAGCATTATGAATGGCCTTAATGTGTGCATTGAATCTGGATGTAGCAGTGACATTACAGCCCTGCATTAGATATCAGGGACATATTTTTTACTTGTTTATGTCTCCAAAACTGCGGCCTTTTGCTTGTCTTTATCTGGCTCTTGGGGCAGTATTCCATCTACTGACACCAACGATGGGGTAGAATTTCATTGACACCAACAATGGGGCAGCATTCCTTCCATTGACACCAACGATGGGGGGTAGAATTCCTCCTACTGACACCAACGATGGGGTAGAATTTCTTCCATTGACATCAACGATGGGGCAGAACTCTTTTTGTTGACACCAATGATGGGGTAGAATTTCTTCCATTGACACCAACGATGGGGGGTAGAATTCCTTCCATTGACACCAACGATGGGGCGCTATTCCTCCCACTGACACCAACGATAGGGCAGAACTCCTTCTACTGACACCAACGATGGGGCAGAACTCTTTTCGTTGACACCAATGATGGGGTAGAACTCCTCCCATTAACACCAACGATGGAGCAAAATTCCCTCCATTGACACTAATGATGGGGCACTATTCCTCTTACTGACAACAATAGGGCAGAACTCCTTCTACTGACACCAACGATTGGGTAGAATCCCTTCCATTGACACCAACAATTGGGTAGAATCCCTTCCATTGACACTAACAATGGGGCAGGATTCTCTCCATTGGGGTAGATTCAAAGAGCAATTGCGTCTGCGTAACCATAGTTACACAGCGCAATTGCTTACTTGCGCCGGCGTTTCGAATGCTCCTGATTCAGGAACCTCGATATGCCGACTGCAGCCTAAGAAATGACTGGCATTAAGGCTCCTTATGCCGTCATATCTTAGGCTGCATTCTTACGCAGGCCGCTAGGTGGCGTTCCCGTTGTGGTCAGCGTATAGTATGCAAATTGCATACTAACGCCGATTCACAACCCTACGCAAGCCCTGCGTACGCAGTTTACGTCGTTTGCGTACATCGGTTTTTGCGTAAGGCTGCCCCTGCTATTAGCAGGGGCAGCCAATGCTACGTATACCTGTCGTTCCCGTGTCGCGAAATTTGAAATTTACGTCATTTGCGTAAGTGAATCCTGAATGGCGCTGGACGCCATTCACGTTCACTTTGAAGCAAATGACGTCCTTGCGACGTCATTTACCACAATGCACGTCGGGAAAGTTTCCCGACGGAGCATGCGCACTACGCTCAGCATGGGAACACGCCTAATTTAAATGATCCATGCCCCCTACGGGATCATTTAAATTGCGCGCGCTTACGCCGGGCATTTTGCCGGAGCGCCCACGCAATTTACGGAGCTACTGCTCCATGAATCGAGGGTAGCACAGACAATTTGCGGGGGCGCAGGGCAAAAACGGTGCCCTGCGCCTACGTAAAAACTGCGCAAATGTTACTGAATCTACCCCAGTGACTCCAACAATGGGGCAGATGCCCAATAAGTGCCCCCCCCCCCAACAAAAAAAAACTAATATAGATTGTAAAAAAAATAAAAAAAAAATAATATAAATTGTGAAAAAAAAAAAACTAATATAAATGGTAAAAAAAAAAATTGTAAATAAGTTAATTGTAAGAAAAATAAAAAAAACAACTACTGACAAAGTTCATGCCCAATCAGTGCACATCTGTGCCACTATCACATGACACATGAACAAAGTATCGGTAATCTGTATCGGCGAGTACTTGAAAAAATGTATCAGTACTTGTACTCGGTCTTAAAAAATGTGGTATAGGTGCAACCCCAACATCTGTGAAATATGAAATGCGGCCACCCCAGTCTTGTAGGACACACATTCTGTGATCAATAAACAATAAAATAAAAAACACTAACACCATCCACTCCCCCCCCCCCCCCCCAAAAAAAAAAAAAGAAAGCATTGTAAAAAAAAATAACAAAAGATAATAAATTGTAAAAAAAATAAAAGTTCATGCCCCATCAGTGCCACTGTCACATGACACATGAACAAAGTATCGGTAATCGGTATCGGCGAATACTTGAACAAACGTATCGGCACTGTACTCGGTCTTAAAAATGTGGTATCGGTGCAACCCCAACATCTGTGAAATATGAAATGCGGCCACCCTAGTCTTGCAGGACACACATATATAGCTAGATTCACAAAGAGTTACGCCGGCGTATCAGTAGATACGCCGACGTAACTCTGAATCTACGCCGTGCTAAATTTAAGCGTATTCTGGAAACCAGATACGCTTAAATTAGGCTAAGATACGAGCGGCGTAAGTCTCCTACGCCGTCGTATCTTAGGGTGCAATATTTACGCTGGCCGCTAGGTGACGCTTCCGTTAAGTTCGGCGTAGAATATGCAAATGACTAGATACGCCGATTCAGAAACGTTTTTTTACGTCGTTTACGTATGGCTTTTTCCGGTGTAAAGTTAGTCGAACAAATAGCTGGCCTAGTCAATGTTAAGTATGGCCGTCATTCCCGCGTCGAAATGTGAAATTTTTACGTTGTTTGCGTAAGTCGTCCGTGAATGGGGCTGGACTTAATTTACGTTCACGTCAAAACCAATACGTCCTTGCGGCGTACTTTGGAGCAATGCACACTGGGATATGTCCAAGGACGGCGCATGCTCGTAAAAAACGTCAATCACGTCGGGTCACCTATCATTTACATAAAACACGCCCCCCTCATCCTCATTTGAATTAGGCGCGCTTACGCCGGCCCCATTTGCGCTAAGCCGCCGTAACTTAGGAGGCAAGTGCTTTGTGAATAGAGCACTTGCCTCTCTGACTTACGGCGGCGTAGCGTAAATACGATACGCTACGCCAGCTGAAAGATGCGCCGCCCTACCTGAATCTAGCTATCTGTGATGAAGTAGAGCCTGCATGCTGAAGAAGTCTGTTTTTCTACAAAAAAATAAACGAGCGGTGGCCGGGGTTTTGATCCTTCCCTACGTAGGTCAGCTCCCAGTACTCATAAATAGGACCCTGCACGTGCCTACAGAAGCTCCGGTGATGTTATTTTATCTCGGACACACTCCCCCCACATCTGAAGGATTTACAATGATTTTATTCTCTGGAAGAGAAGGTTAGAGTGGCTCCGCTATGCGGTATTTGTAGAGCACTTCAAAAAGATCTACAATGGACAGCAGGCTTTGCCTGTGCTTAGGGAGATCAAACGCTCTCAGAAACCTTTTTCTAGGGTCCAAAGAAAGCCTTTGTTGTGTAGAAAAAGCTTTTTTTTTGTGTTTTGAGCTTCTTCAGAGGGCTGCTTCACCCCCCATTCCTCATAAGCATAATGGCCTTCTGAACCTGCGAGCGTGCCTTAGCAAAAAACCTCAGAGGGGCGCCGCACCACAAATGGGCGATGATTCATTTATTCTAAAACAAGAAAGATCTTTTTGCCTTTTTGAAATATGTTATTCATAAATCAATTTTATGTGAATTATGGAAATTTCTGACTTATTTTAAAAGCCAAAATATGGCCTCCCCCTCGTTCCATAGAGAGAGTTGGCCTGATTCTTGCCTGTGGTGTCCATATGAGATCTTTTTTTTTACAGTGATTTTATTTTTTTTAGTCGATTGTCAGTGTGTATTTTTTTTATTATTATTATTTGCATTTTATTTTATAAATTATTTATTGCAATTTTTTTTCTTTTTTTTAATCAGCCCTGATGGGGGGGGCTTTGGTGAGATATCAGGGGTTTTAACAGACCTTTGACATCTCCCCTTTAAGACAGAGAAAGGGACTAGGGACACATATTCCCCAATCCCTTTCTCAGCAGCCTCTGCTGAAATGAATGGAGAGAAGCTCCTCTCCATTCATAAACTGAAGCATCGTAATCACAGGTTACGATGCTCAGTTATATGAGTCAGTAATCACTGGGGTAGATTCAGAGAACAATTACGCCAGCGTATCCATAGATATGCTGCGTAATTGCTAAGCTGCGCCGGCGTATCTGCTTTCTGTATTCAGAAAGCTAGATACGCCGACATTAGCCTAAGATACGACTGGCATAAGTCTCTTACGCCGTCGTATCTTAGGGTGCATTCTTACGCTGGCCGCTAGGGGCGCTTCCGTTGTTGTCGGCGTAGATTATGCAAATTAACTAGATACGCCGATTCACAAGCGTACGTGCGCCCGGCGGTAGTTTTTTACGTCGTTTGCGTAAGTCTTTTTCGGCGTAACGTTGCTCCTGCTATTAGGAGGCGCAGCCAATGTTAAGTATGGACGTCGTTCCCGCTTCGAAATTTGAATTTTTTACGTCGTTTGCATAAGTCGTTCGCGAATAGGGCTGGACGTAATTTACGTTCACGTCGAAACCAATACGTCGTTGCGCCGTACTTGGAAGCAATGCACACTGGGATATGTACACAAACGTCAATCACGTCGGGTCATCCATTATTTACATAAAACACGCCCCCCCTTCCACATTTGAATTACGCGGGCTTACGCCGGCCCCATTTACGCTACGCCGCCACAACTTACGGAGCAAGTGCTTTGTGAATACAGCACTTGCTCCTGTAAGTTACGGCGGCGTAGCGTAAATACGATACGCTGCGCCGCTGTATCATTGGGCGCCCCTACCTGAATCTACCCCACTGACTCTGTCCATTCGGAAAAGGTTGGAGCCGGGTTTAGCGGCTCCTACCTCCGCTCTCCTTCCTGACAAATTGAGGGGGGAGAGCGGCACGGAGGGGGGAGAAGACAGCACGGGGGGAGAGCACAGCACGGAAGGGGACAAGACAGCACGGGGGGAGAGCACAGCACGGAAGGGGACAATATGGCAAGGGGGGAAAGCACAGCACGGAGGGGGACAATACGGCACGGGGGAGAGCACAGCACGGAAGGGGACAATATGGCAAAGGGGGAAAGCACAGCACGGAAGGGGACAAGACGGCACGTGGGGAAAACGGCACAGAGGGGGAGAAGACGGCACGGGGGGAGAGCACAGCACAGAGGGGGACAAGACGGCACGGGGGGAGAGCACAGCACGGAGGGGGACGAAGACAGCAGGGGGGGGGGGAGACAACACTGAGAAGACTTGTAACTCCCCCCACCACCCGATACCTGCCCAGGTATCGGGTGAAGCATTGGAGCATTTCCCACAAGTACTCGGGAAATGCTCGGTGTCGGTACCGATACCGATACTAGTATCGGTATCGGGACATCCCTAATTCCTCCTATGTGCAGATTTTTTACATCTGTATCACCTCTGACTCGCCTGGGTTGCCAACTACTCCATGTTAAAAAAAAAAAAAGTCTGAGGCCTCGTACACACGACCGGTTTTCTCTGCAAAAACCAGCAAGAAAACTGCTGGCAGAGCTTTCTTGCCGAGATTCCCCTTCGTGTGTACGAGGCGTTCAGGTTTCTTGTATGGCCAGAATCTCGACGAGAAAAATAGAGAACCTGCGCTCTATTTTCTCGTCGAGATTCTTGCCGGCCTGTTTCCCGACGAGAAACCCGAGAGTGTGTATACTTACCTGTCGCGGTGGAAACCCGCGCATTGCTCGAAATGACTTTCGACGCATGCGCGGTAGCTTCCACGGCGTGACGCGCGGACGTCACCGCGCTCTTGCCTTTCAAAAGAACCGCGGTTCTTTTGAAAGGTCAGTGTGTACACTCGGGCGGCAAGAGATTCTTGGCAAGAATCTCGTTGGGAAAAACAATGGGCTAGATTCAGCATTGATTTACGCCGGCGTATCCATAGATACGCCGCGTAATTTCAAAGCTGCGCCGGCGTATCTTTTTTTTGTATTCAGAAAGCTAGATACGCCGACATTAGCCTAAGATCCGACTGGCGTAAGTCTGTTACGCCGTCGTATCTTAGGGTGCATTCTCACGCTGGCCGCTAGGTGGCGCTTCCGTCGTTTTCGGCGTAGAGTATGCAAATTACCTAGATACGCCGATTCACAAACGTACGTGCGCCCGGCGGTAGTTTTTTTCGGCGTTTGCGTAAGGCTTTGTCGGCGTAACGTTGCTCCTGCTTTTATGAGGCGTACGCAATGTTAAGTATGGACGTCGTTCCCGCTTCGATTTTTTTATTTTTTACGTCGTTCGCGAATAGGGCTGGACGTCATTTACGTTTACGTCGAAACCAATAAGTCGTTGCGGCATACTTGGGAGCAATGCACACTGGGATATGTAGACGGACGCCGTTCGTACAAAACGTCAATCACGTCAGGTCATCATAGATTTACATAAAACACGCCCCCCCCTTCCACATTTGAATTACGCGCGCTTACGCCGGCCCCATTTACGCTACGCCGCCGCAACTTACGGAGCAAGTGCTTTGTGAATACTGCACTTGCTCCTGTAAGTTGCGGCGGCGTAGCGTAAATACGATACGCTGCGCCGCCGTAACTATGCGCGCCCCTACCTGAATCTAGCCCAATGGTTTTTTTCCTGACGAGATTCTTGCCCGTGTGTACGAGGCCTGAGCCTCTCAACCCCTTGCCTGGCTGTCAGGAACCCGTTGTTCATCTATTTTACCTGTTGGTGGCACTGTGCTCGCTGTCAGCATGCAATCCCATTAGCCACCAGCATGTGTCTCCCTTCAGTCACTGAAGTCAGGCCACTTGGAAGGTGTTAAAAGTAGAGGTCGACCGATATGGGTTTTTCTCTGGCCGATGCCGATATTTAGAAATCAGGGCGGACGATTTTTGCGGCCGATATTTTAGGCCTTTTTTTTTTACTTTTTCCTTCATCTCAGAAAATCTAGGGTGGAGAGGTGGGGAGGAGGTTATTGTATAGGGTGGAGAGGTGGGGGTCCAGCCTATCAGTGTTCATCAGTGCCACCTCATTAGTGCCCACCAGTTCAGCCTGTCAGTGTCCATCAGTGCATCCTGTCAGTGCCCACCGGTGCAGCCCATAAGTGCCCACCAGTGGAGCCTATCAGTGCCCACCAGTGCCACCTAATTAGTGCCCACCAGTGCAGCCTGTCAGTGCAACCCCATCAGTGCAGCCCATCAGTACCCACCAGTGCAGCCCATCAGTGCCCACCAGTGGAGCCTATCAGTTTCCAGCAGTGCCACCTCATTAGTGCCCACCAGTTCAGCCTGTCAGTGCCACCTCATCAGTGCCCACTAGTGCAGCCCACCAGTGCCACCTCATTAGTGCCCACCAGTGCAGCCTATCAGTGTCCATCAGTGCCACCAGTGCAGACCATCAGCGCCACCTTATCAGTGCCCACCAGTGGAGCCTATCAGTGTCCAGCAGTGCCACCTCAACGTTATGTCCTTTCTTACTCACAGACAACTTACGCAAAAAAAAATAATTAAAATTCGACGCGGGAACGACGGCCATACTTTAACATGGCACGTCTATCTATACGCCACGAAATAGCAGCTTTAACTATACGCCGGGAAAAGCCGACTAGCAAAGACGTAAGAGAATGCGACGGCCGCGCGTACCTTTGTGAATCGCCGGAAAATGCTAATTAGCATTCCCGACGCGGAAAACGACGCAAACTCCACCCAGCGGGCGCCGAAGTATTACACCTACGATCCGAAGGCGTACGAAGCCATACGCCTGTCGGATCGAAGCCAAAAGCCGTCGTATCTTGGTTTAACCACTTCTCTACTTTGGGTGTTTTTCAGATTTGGTGTTTACAAGACTAAAACAGTTTTTTTTGCTAGAAAATTACTTAAAACCCACAAACATTATATATTTATTTTTTTCTAATACCCTAGAGAATAAAATGGCGATCATTGCAATACTTTTTGTCACACCATATTTGCGCAGCGGTCCTACAAGCGCACTTTTTTTGGGAAAAAAACACTTTTTTGAATTAAAAAATAAGACAGCAATAAATTTGGCCCAATTTTTTTATATATTGTGAAAGATAATGTTACGCCGAGTAAAATGGTACCCAACATGTCACGCTTACAAATTGCGCCCGCTCGTGGCATGGCGTCAAACTTTTACCCTTAAAAATCTCGATAGGCGACGTTTAAAAAATTCTATAGGTTGCATTTTTTGAGTTACAGAGTAGGTCTAGGGCTAGAATTATTGCTCTCGCTCCAACGATCGCGGCGATACCTCACTTGTGTCGTTTGAACACAGTTTTCATATGCGGGTGCTACTCGCGTATGCGTTCGCTTCTGCGCACGAGCTCGTCGGGACGGGTCGCTTTAAAAATTTTTTTTTTTTTTTTCTTATTTATTTTTATTTATTTTATTATTTTTTACACTGGAAAAAAAATAAAAAATAAAATGATCACTTTTATTCCTATTACAAGGAATGTAAACATCCCTTGTAATAGAAAAAAGCATGACAGGTCCTCTTAAATATGAGATCTGGGGTCAAAAAGACCTCAGATCTCATATTTAGGCTTAAATGCAAAAAAAAAAAAAAAAAATTAGAAAATGTCATTTTTTCAAATGACCAAAAAAAATTTTTTTTCTTTAAGACGCTGGGCGGGACTGACGTTTTGACGTCACTTCCGCCCAGCAGAGCTATGGGGACGGGTGAAGGAGATTTTTCCTTCACTCGCAACCCCGCACAGCTGCCGAACGGTCGCGATCTCCTCTGCCGCTACCGACGGCTACGGTAAGCGGCGGGAGGGGGGGGCCCCTCTCCCGCCGCCGATAACGGCGATCACGCGGCGAATGCGCCGCGGAGACCGCCGTTATCGTGTACCGGACCGCTGACACTAAAGATAGATACCTCGGTTGTGGCAGCAGCTGCTGCCGTTACCGAGATATCTATCTTTAAAGTTAGGCCGTATAAAGACGTACAGCGGTCTGGAAGTGGTTAAGAATTCAAACTAAAGATACGACTCGGCAAATTTGAAAGTACGCCGGCGTGTCAGTAGATACTCCGGCGTACTTGTACTGTGAATCTGGCCCATAGTTATTAGTTGGTAGGGGGTGGCTGTGTCCTCTATTTCATTCCGGGACACTGTATTGTCCCAGAATGAAGGTGCTCGGGACCAGGGACAGACATGTCAATTGCGGGACAGTCCCGGGCAATCCGGGACACATGGGCACCCTACTCTCCAGGCCACCCTGACGCGGTGCGCCGGGGCCGAGTGATAAACTTGGCGGCTATGTCCGGGACGGGAGTGCGCCCCCAAGCTAACCCCCTTGGGAGAAAGCTTCCCAGAGGGGGGATAGCTCTTGTGGGAAGACAAGGATCGGGGGCCTCTTTAAACCTTTACGACCCCTTTAAGTAAACCTGTTTTTCTCCACATGGGCAAAGCACATGTTCACTTTTTTTTGTGTGCAAAGCATGACCCGCGTCCAATTCCTCCTCCCCCCGCACATAAACAACAAATATATCAGAACTGCTTCTAACACATTGGAGACTCTCCATCACGTGAATAATAATTGTGTGTATGGCAATCTTACCAGCTCGGGTTAATGCGCACCATAATAGTGATTAATACCCATACAGCGATCCATTATTCACACAGCGGCCTTATTATGTTCTTTAATGTATGATTCATGTAGAGTTTGCTGATCGCAGATAAACCATCGTTCACTGCTTCCCGTACCCACCAGCCCATAAATGTAATATATCGTCCTTATAGTCTCCCTGTCTGCAAATCCCGGTGTGACACTGGGAGATAGGAAGCCGTCTGGCTGCACAGGATCCACAATCTTTCACTGGATTTAGAAATAATGGCCCGGATTCACGTACCCTCGGCGCATAGTTATGCCGGCGTAGCGTATCGAATATACGCTACGCCAACGTGGCGCAGAGAGGCGAGCACAGTTAGCTGGATTCAGAGAGAATTAGGCCGGCGTATCAGTAGATACGCCGACCTAACTCGGAATCTGCGCCGTCCTAAGTTTAAGTGTATTCTCAAACTGAGATACACTTAAACCTAGCTAAGATACGACAGCCTGCGCTGTCGTATCTTAGGGTGCAATATTTAGGCTGGCCGCTAGGTGGCGCTTCCGTTGAGTTTGGCGTAGAATATGTAAATCACTAGATACGCCTATTCACGAATGTACATGCGCCCGTCGCAGTAAAGATACGCCGTTTACATAAGGCGTTTTCAGGCGTAAAGTTATTCCATCAAATAGCTGGACTAGTCAATGTTAAGTATGGCCGTCGTTCCCGCGTCGAAATGTGAAAATTTTACGTCGTTTGCGTAAGTCGTCCGTGAATAGGGCTGGACGTAATTTACGTTCACGTCGAAACCAATACATCCTTGCGGCGTACTTGGGCACAATGCACACTGGGATATGTGCACGGACGGCGCATGCGCCGTTCGTAAAAAACGTCAATCACGTCAGGTCACCCCCGTTAACATAAAACACGCCCCCTCATCCTCATTTGAATTAGGCGCGCTTACGCCGGCCCTATTTACGCTACGCCGCCTTAAGTTAGGAGGCAAGTACTTGCCTCTCTGACTTAAGGCGGCGTAGCGTAAATACGATATGCTACGCCGCCTTAAAGTTGCGGGGGCGTCTCTGAATCCAGCTAAGTATTCACAAAGCACTTGCTCCCAACGTTGCGCCGGCGTAACGTAAATTCCTAGGTGTACGCCAGCCTAATTCATAGTAGGTGGAAGTGGGCGTGATACATTTAAATGAACCGTGACCCCATGCAAATGATGGGCCAAACGAACGGCCCATGCGCCGTCCCGTGGAGGCTTCCTAGTGCGCATGCTCAGAATCACGTCGGAAAGAACGCCTAAGATACATCGAATCACTGAACGTAACCTACGCCCAGCCCTATTCACGTAGTACTACGTAAACGACGTAAAATACCACGGCTGTTCCGTGGTCCATACCTTTGCATGGGTTGCGCCTCCCTATATGTGGAATAACTTTACGCCGGACGTACGCCTTACGTAAACGGCGTATATTACTGCGACGGGCGCAAGTACCTTCGTGAATCGGCGTATCTCAGCCATTTGCATATTCGACGCGTAAATCAATGGGAGCGCCCCTTGCGGCCAGCGTAAATATGCGCCCAAGATACGCCGACGTAGGAAAGTTACGTCGGTCGGAAGAAGCCTATTTTTAGGCGTATCTAGTTCTGTGGGCACGGCGCACAGATAGGACGGCGCATAGTTACACTTACGCAGCGTATATCGAGATACGTCGGCGTAAGTTTTTGTGAATCCGGGCCAATATATATATATATAGAGACAAATTAGAGCTCCAGCCAAATATAAAAAACATCCTTTAGCCCTGTTATGTATTCATTAATAAATGAAATATTCTTTACAGTACTTATACTATAAATGACTGCAATGTGTCTATTTAATTTGACTTTTATATTATCTTCCCATAACTCCCTCAACAGAAACCAGATTAAAAGTGGGTTCTGCACTGTGAGCCATTCATGTTTTTACCTTACATGTTTCAGGCCCTGTTTACATACCTCCCAACTTTTGAACTTCAGAACGAGGGACATTTCGGGGGGAGACAGTGACCAAAAAGTGGGTGTGGCCCAACATGGTAGTGGGAGGGGCTTGGGGGGCAGTGGTTAAAACAAAACCTGGGCTTCCTTGTACCTATAAAAAAATTCTGTGCCACTCTGTCTGCTTCTATTGGCACAGACAGGGGTGACTCAGCCCCGCCCCCTGCTCCCTCATCACAGCATTTAATTGTACCGATCGGTCATGTGTCCATTCATAACTGAAGGATAGTACTCTGTGTTTACTATGTTTCGGTTTGTGAATGGATGGGAAGTGGTGCACTGCCCTTCTGACCCCATCCACTGCCCTTCAGACCGAGTCCACTGCCCTTCAGACCGAGTCCACTGCCCTTCAGACCGAGTCCACTGCCCTTCAGACCAAGTCCACTGCCCTTGTGGCAGTGGCAAAACTACTAGGGTCACACTTGTGACCGGGCTCTGGCATTCCGCCACCGTGGGAAGACCCCGGTCACAAGTGTGACCCTAGTAGTTCCGTCACAGGACTGTAAATGGTGTCAGTCTGTAGGGCAGTGGACTTGGTCTGTAGGGCAGTGAACTTGGTCTGTAGGGCAGTGGGGATGGTCTGTAGGGCAGTGGACTTGGGCTGTAGGCCCGCTGCAGAACATGTGAAAGGGTCACAGGACTGTAAATGGTGTCAGTCTGTAGGGCAGTGGACTTGGTCTGTAGGGCAGTGAACTTGGTCTGTAGGGCAGTGGACATGGTCTGTAGGGCAGTGGACATGGTCTGTAGGGCAGTGGACTTGGTCTGTAGGGCAGTGGGCTTGGTCTGTAGGGCAGTGGGCATGGTCTGTAGGGCAGTGGACTTGGTCTGTAGGGCAGTGGGCATGGTCTGTAGGGCAGTGGACTTGGTCTTTAGGGCAGTGGGCATGGTCTGTAGGGCAGTGGACTTGGTCTGTAGGCCCGCTGCAGAACATGTGAAAGGGTCACAGGACTGTAAATGGTGTCAGTCTGTAGGGCAGTGGACATGGTCTGTAGGGCAGTGGACATGGTCTGTAGGGCAGTGGACTTGGTCTGTAGGGCAGTGGGCATGGTCTGTAGGGCAGTGGGCATGGTCTGTAGGGCAATGGACTTGGTCTGTAGGCCCGCTGCAGAACATGTGAAAGTGTCACAGGATTGTAAATGGTGTCAGTCTGTAGGGCAGTGGGCATGGTCTGTAGGGCAGTGGGCATGGTCTGTAGGGCAATGGACTTGGTCTGTAGGCCCGCTGCAGAACATGTGAAAGTGTCACAGGACTGTAAATGGTGTCAGTCTGTAGGGCAGTGGACTTGGTCTGTAGGGCAGTGGACATGGTCTGTAGGGCAGTGGACATGGTCTGTAGGGCAGTGGACATGGTCTGTAGGGCAGTGGACATGGTCTGTAGGGCAGTGGACTTGGTCTGTAGGGCAGTGGAAATGGTCTGTAGGGCAGTGGACATGGTCTGTAGGGCAGTGGACTTGGTCTGTAGGGCGGTGGACTTGGTCTGTAGGGCAGTGGACATGGTCTGTAGGGCAGTGGACTTGGTCTGTAGGGCAGTGGACATGGTCTGTAGGGCAGTGGACTTGGTCTGTAGGGCAGTGGGCATGGTCTGTAGGGCAGTGGACTTGGTCTGTAGGCCCGCTTCAGAACATGTGAAAGGGTCGCAGGACTGTAAATGGTGTCAGTCTGTAGGGCAGTGGACATGGTCTGTAGGGCAGTGGGCATGGTCTGTAGGGCAGTGGACATGGTCTGTAGGGCAGTGGGCATGGTCTGTAGGGCAGTGGACATGGTCTGTAGGGCAGTGGACATGGTCTGTAGGGCGGTGGACTTGGTCTGTAGGGCGGTGGACTTGGTCTGTAGGGCAGTGGACATGGTCTGTAGGGCAGTGGACATGGTCTGTAGGGAGGTGGACTTGGTCTGTAGGGCAGTGGACTTGGTCTGTAGGGCAGTGGACTTGGTCTGTAGGCCCGCTGCAGAACATGTGAAAGGGTCCCGCTGCAGGACCGTAATAAAAGACCCCATGATGGGAGTAAAGGGCCCTGAGAGCAGTATGAAGGGCCCCAGGCTCAGAGGTTTCATGTTTTTTTTTTGCATCTGGGGTCTTGAAGTTTCTACTTAGCCTTTGGTTTTTCTATTGCAGAGCTGAACATGTGTACGTATACACGCTCCTACATACTGCTCGAGGTTATGACTGCCGCATTAAACATGTCAATCTGTTGACCTTGGGAAAGCGAATTAAAAATATTATTATGTGGTAGGAAGATGCTAACAAGATTTCATGTATGGGAACAATAGCTTATCCCAGGATTCATTACACGAGGCCCCCCCGGGGCGGTTCACATTAATACCACGCACTCTCTCTGCCTGTCTGTGTGTATAAACAGCTGCCTTGTGTTTGACTTGTCTTGTAGCGAGCCGTTCATCATATTCTCCGGAGGCTTGTCCTACGATAAAGCCAGCAGAAGACCGAGTCTGACCATCATGCACGGAAAGGCCATCACCGTCCTGGAGATGGATCACCCCATTGTGGACTTTTTAACCCTTTGTGAAACGCCCTATTCAAATGGTAAGAGAGGAGAGATGGTTTTGCTGTGAAATTATTCTGCATTCGTTAGACGTAAACACCGGTAATGCAGCATGCGGGTCTACCCAACATGCTACTCTGGGGTGCACCAGACCATAAAGTGATGGATCTTTGCCCGGGGGTTCTCGGATCTTCATTGGATAGATTGATAGCAACGCAACCATTGGCTCCTGCTGCCGTCAATCAAATTCAATGACGCAGGGGGGGGCTGAGCCGAGTCCTGGATGCTGAATGCAGAACTCGGGAGCGCGCCTCGATGTGCTGGATCTTTGCCCGGGGGTTCTCCGCTCTTCATTGGATAGATTGATAGCAGCGCAGCCATTGGCTCCTGCTGCTGTCAATCAAATTCAATGACGCGGGGGGGCGGAGCCGAGTCCTGGATGCCGAATGGAGCGCGCCTCGATTCGCTGGATCTTTG
This sequence comes from Rana temporaria, assembly GCF_905171775.1. NCBI lineage: Eukaryota > Metazoa > Chordata > Amphibia > Anura > Ranidae > Rana > Rana temporaria. The sequence continues at coordinate 536,204,441 of NC_053490.1, read as the reverse complement.
CCCGGAGGTTCTCGACTCTTCATTGGATAGATTGATAGCAGCGCAGCCAATGGCTCCTGCTGCTGTCAATCAAATCCAATGATGCGGGGGGCGGAGCCGAGTCCTGGGCGCCGAATGCAGGACTCGGGAGTGCGCCTCGGCGCGCTGGATCTTTGCCCGGGGGTTCTCGGCTCTTCATTGGATAGATTGATAGCAGCGCAGCCATTGGCTCCTGCTGCTGTCAATCAAATCCAATGACGCGGGGGGGCGAGTCCTGGACGCCAAATGCAGGACTTGCCCAGCGGTTCTCGGCTCTTCATTGGATAGATTGATAGCAGCGCAGCCATTGGCTCCTGCTGCTGTCAATCAAATCCAATGATGCGTGGGGGGCGGGGCTGAGTCCTGGACGCCGAATGCAGGACTCGGGAGCGCGCCCGCAAGGTAACCCCTTTGGGAGAGCGCTTCCCATAGGGGGTTATCTGAAGCGGGGAGGAGCCGAGGGACCCCAGAAAACGGCTGCACAGTGGAGGTAAGTATGACATGTTTCTTTTTTTTTTTATTGAACCTATTGTATCACTATCAAAAAATAAAAAAAATCGGGAAGGGTGCAAATACTTTTTCACAACACTGTAATTGCTCGGTTTGGAGACCCATTGAATCTTCCTGACGTAGTTAATGTTCCTTTGGAACAAGTGAGGTGTTCTCAGGGAAAGCGGGACCCTCTCTCATTGACTAGTACAAACCCGGGGATCTAATCATAGAATCGCAGTGCCAGAGACCCCATGAAGTAGAAGAAATCAGTTTGGCAGCCTCTGCCAGAATATCAGATCCGGGAGGCATCCGCCATAACGTGCAAGAAGAGAAAAGATCTGAAATTGTGTCATTTCTCTTCCTTATTAGTTTAATTCTCATTACAGAGAAAACGGGAAACTCAATTAACTTGTGTCTGCTCTTAGAATTCCAGGAACCGTACGCCGTGGCCGTGTTGATGGAGAGGGATCTTATCGTGGTCGATCTCACACAGAGCAAGTAAGATGCCCATTTCCCATGTTATCCTGTCTTGTAGCCACCAATTCAATTGTATTGACAGTACCTTTAAAGAAACATTATTTATATTTACTATGCATTATACCAGGCATGTCCAAGGTCCGGCCCGTGGGCCAAATGCGGCCCCCCTGTTGATTTAAAATGGCCCCCTGGGGATTTGGATATATATATTGTTTGTGGCCCCCGGGGCCACAAAAGATATAGGGCTAGATTCAGATAGGTTAGCGGATCTTTAGATCCGCGTAACCTATCTGATTTACGTTACGCCGCCGCAATTTTTTGAAGCAAGTGCTTTATTCAGAAAGCACTTGCCTCTAAAGTTGTGGCGGCGTATCGTAAATCCCCCGGCGGAATTCAAATTCCGCGGCTAGGGGGCGTGTACTATTTAAATCAGGCGCGTCCCCGCGCCGATCGAACAGCGCATGCGCCGTCTGCAAATTTTCCCAGCGTGCATTGCTTCAAATGACGTCGCAAGGACGTCATTGGTTTCGACGTTAACGTAAATTACGTCCGGCCGTATTCGCGAACGACTTACGCAAAGGACGTAAAAAATTCAAAACTCGGCGCGGGAACGACGGCCAGACTTAACATAGGATACGCCGCACTTACCCCTGCTATAGGGGTAACTTTCCGCCGGAAAAAGCCGGCCGCAAACAACATAAAAAAAAAGTGCCGGGCGGTCGTTAGTTTCTGAATCGGCGTAAATGCTCATTTGCATATTCGATGCGTAAAAGATATGGAAGCGCCACCTAGCGGCCGGCCTGGAATTGCAGCCTAAGATCCGACGGTGTAAGTCACTTACACCTGTCGGATCTTAAGCATATCTATGCGTAACTGATTCTATGAATCGGGCGCATAGATACGACGGCCGGATTTAGAAATACGACGGCGTATCAGGAGATACGCCGTCGTATCTTCTTTCTGAATCCGGCCCATATACTGTATTTATTGGCGCTGCCTTGGAGGGCACAGGGAGGGGGCGGGCGAGCGCCATCAGATTACATGAAGAGAATCTCCTGTTTACTCAGCAGCGTCCGTATTGGAAGTCCTGTCTCCTGGGATGCCATTGGACGACTGTTCTGTCTATCATAGGAGGCGGGACTTTGTATTAAAGAGGCCACAGGGTAAACAAGAGATTCTCCTGTTTGTAATCTGTCAGCACTCGTAAGGCTGCATTGATGGCACGTGTGAGGCTGCATTCATGGCAATGGTATGGCTGCATTCATGGCAATGGTATGGCTGCATTCATGGCAATGGTATGGCTGCATTCATGGCGATGGTAAGGCTGCATTCATGGCACTGGTAAGGCTACATTCATGGCACTGGTAAGGCTGCATTCATGGCACTGGTAAGGCTGCATTCATGGCAATGGTAAGGCTGCATTCATGGCAATGGTAAGGCTGCATTCATGGCAATGGTAAGGCTGCATTCATGGCAATGGTAAGGCTGCATTCATGGCAATGGTGAGCCCATGCGCGTTATACGCCGATAAATACGCTATATACAAATAACACGCCCAAGCTCATCCATAGTCCTGAGCAGCGTTCTGGGATTCGTTGGGGCCACAAAAGAAATATATACAGTATATCCAAATAACACGCCCGAGTTCATTTCACCACACACAGCAATAAAGGCAAGAGAATTCTTGTTGGGCAGTGTATTAGTTGCTCAGATGAACACACTTAGGCCTCGTACACACGGCCGAGGAACTCGACGTGCCAAACACATCGAGTTCCTCGGCGAGTTCAGCCCTGAAGCCGCCGAGGAGCTCGGCGGGCCGAGAGCTCCCATAGAACAACGAGAAAATAGAGAACATGTTCTCTATTTTCTCCACGAGTTCCTCGGCGGCTCCATCGGGCCGAAAGTGTACACACGACAGAGTTTCTCGGCAGAATCCGGCTCTGACCGAGTTTCTCGCCGAATTCTGCCGAGAAACTCTGTCGTGTGTACGAGGCCTCAGACCGAATTTTAATGGTTCACAGAATATCAGGCAAAATAGTGGGCCCTCACGCATGTTCACTTCATCAAATCTGGCCCTCTTTGAAAAAAGTTTGGACACCCCTGCATTATACTATTGCTACATTTGTCAGGCATTATATTGTTTCTAGACGTGTTTTTGCAGAGGACACTTGAAGTCACGTGTGTCCCTTTTAAAATTCACATATTTATGCCGGCGTAGCGTATCGAATATACGCAGCGCACAGAGGCAAGCACAGTATTCACAAAGCACTCGCCCCCAGTCGCTGTTAAAGATACGCTGGGTTTTCTCGGCGTAAGCCGGCGTGGGTGGAAGTGGGCGTGAGCCATGCTAATGCGGCATGACCCCATGTAAATGAAGGACTGAGCGTCATAAAGTTACGAATAACGTACGGCGCATGCGCCGTCCCGTGGACGCATCCCAGTGCGCATGCTCATAATCACGTTGAAAACAACTGCCTAAGATACGTCGAATCACTGCCTACGACGTGAACGTAACCTACGCCTAGCCCTATTCACGTACTACGTAAACGACGTAAAATACGACGGCTGTGTTCCCTGGTCCATACCTTTGCATGACTTGCGCATCCTATATGGGGAATACCTTTACGCCGGACGCAAAGCGCACATATTATACGCCGGGCACAAGTACGTTTGTGAATCGGTGTATCTCCCTCATTTGCATAGGTGAATAGGAAATCAATGGGAGTACCACTTGCGGCCAGCGTAAATATGCGCCAACGATACGCCGACGTAGGAAAGTTACGCTGGTCGGAGGAAGCCTATTTTCAGGCGTATCTAGTTTTGTGGGGACGGCGCACAGATACGACGGCGCATACTTACACTTACGCGGCGTATCTCGAGATACGTCGGTGTAAGTGTTTTGTGAATCCGGGCCTATATTACCAAAGGTTTTGGGACGCCTGCCTGTACATGGCATCCCAGTCTTGGCCTGTAGGGTTCAATATTTGAGTTGGCCCCGCCCTTTGCAGTTATAACAACTTCACCTCCTCTGGGAAGGCCGTCCACAAGGCTTAGGAGCAGGGCCGTCTTTAAGGCAGGGCAAAAGGGGCAGCTTCCCTGGGCCCTGTCATTTGTTGTGGGGCCCAAAGCAGCTGCCTCATACTTGGCAACTGTCCCAGTTTAAATTCCCTTGTCCCTTGAAGTTTTAGTCCTGTGCTGTGTCCTGATATCTCAGTGTGAAGTGCTGCTACTAATGCTGCCCAGCTCTGCCCTATTGTTGTGTACAGATGACTCACCTGCAGACCCTGGGCCGGATTCAGATAGCCTTTACGCCGGCGTATCTATTGATACGCCGCGTAAGTGCTACGAAGCGCCGGCCTATCTTCTTTCTGTATTCAGAAAGCTAGATACGCCAGAATTTCCGATTTTGATTTTATTTTTATTTTTTTTAAGTTATTTCCCTATCCACATTTATTTCCAGAGTACTTGCCATGCTCTTCCCGACATTTTGCTGCCATTTGCAGCCCTTTCCCTTTTTAGAGACATTTTTGTAGTCAAAAGTCCGGGTCCCCATTGACTTCAATGGGGTTCGGGTCAAAGTTCGGGTCGGGTTCGGTCCCGAACCCGAACTTTTTTTTCAAAGTTCGGGTCCGAACCCGAACATCCAGGTGTCCGCTCAACTCTAATTACTAAGTATTAAATTATAGGTATTGGTGGAATTTCCTTTCAAATTTGGCCGTTAGTGAAAGTAACAAATACAAATTTATCCAAAGTTACAAATTATTTTCAGAAATAACGAATGCCGTATCTAAACGAATGGAACATAATGAATTAATTATAATAAATAACAATAATAACAATAAAAACTTTTTATTATAATTTTTTTATTATTAATTTGTTCCATTCCATTTGTTTAGATGCGATATTCGTCATTTCAGGTAATTTGTATTCGTTACGTTCACTAGCAGCCAAATTTGAAAGGAAATTACAATACCTATAATTTAATAGTTATTATTTCAGATTTTTAAATTTTCTAGTTTTAGGATTTTTGAATTTCCAAATTTACGAATTTCTAAATTTACGAATTTCCAAATTTACGAATTTCCAAATGTAATGCCCCGTACACACCATCACTTTATGTGATGAAAAAAAATGACGTTTTTAAAAACGTCACTTTAATTGACTGTGTGTGGGGGAAAACGTCGTTTTATGTCTTCTAAAAAACGACCAAAAAAAATTTAAGCATGCTTCAATTTTATGTGTCGTTTTTCAAAACGTCAACTTTTACTTCACAGAAATTGACCGTGTGTAGCAAAAACGTCGTTTAAAACGACGTTTTTTCACCCGCGCATGCCCAGAAGCTACTTATGAAGCAAGCTTCAATGGAAAAACGTGGTGAACGTAACCTCACTTTGCTAGAACATTGTGAGAAAACGATGGTGTGTAGGCAACTTCGTCTTTGAAAATTGAAGTTTCAAAAACGTTATTTTTTACTTCACAGAAAATGTCGTTTTTTTTCATCACATAAAGTGATGGTGTGTACGCGGCATAAGAATGTACGAATTTACAAATTTACGAATGTACGAATTTATGAATATACAAATTTATTAATGTACGAATTTACAAATGTACTCAGCATCCCTTAAGTGTTGTTCTGGGCTGATGAGGATGGGGAGGACCAGGAGCGGGGTCAGGGCGCACGGCACATAGTCCCTCTCTCCGCCGCCAGCCACAGGTCATGCCCATGTCCCAGAAGAGGACCATCAGGACCAGCACGATCCACGGGCAGTCCAGTCAGGCCCACTCCCTAACCGCCGCGCCCACGTGAGGTGGAAGGGAAGGCGGCGATCAGTGGCCTTACCTTAGGGGGCAGATGCTGCTCCTCGCTCCAGCTTGCCGAGGGGCCTTTGCTTCTCCTCCTGGCCGAACAAGAAGTGGATCCTGAGACCTGATTGGTTGGGAGTCCTAAGACTCCCTGGCCAATCGGGGGTTAAGGACCCGCTTCCTGATAAACACCTCATTCACAGTCTATAAGCACACCTGTACCACATCCACAGTCTATAAATACACCTGTACCACATCCACAGTCTATAATCACACCTGTACCTCATCCACAGTCTATAATCACACCTGTACCACATCCACAGTCTATAATCACACCTGTACCACATCCACAGTCTATAAACACACCTACACCTCATCCACAGTCTATAAACACACCTGTACCACATCCACAGTCTATAATCACACCTGTACCACATCCACAGTCTATAAACACACCTACACCTCATCCACAGTCTATAATCACACCTGTACCACATCCACAGTCTATAAACACACCTGTACCACATCCACAGTCTATAAACACACCTGTACCTCATCCACAGTCTATAATCACACCTGTACCTCACCCGCAGTCTATAATCACACCTGTACCACATCCACAGTCTATAAACACACCTGTACCACATCCACAGTCTATAAACACACCTACACCTCATCCACAGTCTATAATCACACCTGTACCACATCCACAGTCTATAAACACACCTGTACCACATCCACAGTCTATAAACACACCTGTACCTCATCCACAGTCTATAATCACACCTGTACCTCACCCGCAGTCTATAATCACACCTGTACCACATCCACAGTCTATAAACACACCTGTACCACATCCACAGTCTATAATCACACCTGTACCACATCCACAGTCTATAAACACACCTACACCTCACCCGCAGTCTATAATCACACCTGTACCTCACCCGCAGTCTATAATCACACCTGTACCACATCCACAGTCTATAAACACACCTGTACCACATCCACAGTCTATAATCACACCTGTACCACATCCACAGTCTATAAACACACCTGTACCACATCCACAGTCTATAATCACACCTGTACCACATCCACAGTCTATAAACACACCTACACCTCATCCACAGTCTATAATCACACCTGTACCACATCCACAGTCTATAAATACACCTGTACCACATCCACAGTCTATAAACACACCTGTACCTCATCCACAGTCTATAAACACACCTGTACCTCATCCACAGTCTATAAACACACCTGTACCTCATCCACAGTCTATAAACACACCTGTACCACATCCTCATAAACACACCTGTACCTCATCCACAGTCTAATCACACCTGTACCTCTTCCACAGTCTATAAACACACCTGTACCTCTTCCACAGTCTATAAACACACCTGTACCTCATCCACAGTCTATAAACACACCTGTACCACATCCACAGTCTATAATCACACCTGTACCACATCCACAGTCTATAAACACACCTGTACCCCATCCACAGTCTATAAACACACCTGTACCTCATCCGCAGTCTATAAACACACCTGTACCACATGCACAGTCTATAATCACACCTGTACCTCATCCGCAGTCTATAAACACACCTGTACCTCATCCACAGTCTATAAACACACCTGTACCACATCCACAGTCTATAAACACACCTGTACCTCATCCGCAGTCTATAAACACACCTGTACCCCATCCACAGTCTATAAACACACCTGTACCCCATCCACAGTCTATAAACACACCTGTACCCCATCCACAGTCTATAAACACACCTGTACCCCATCCACAGTCTATAATCACACCTGTACCACATCCACAGTTTGTAAGCACACCTGTACCTCTTCCACAGTCTATAAATACACATGTACCTCAAATGTGTGCGCATATATATATATATATATATATATATATATATATATATATTTTTTTTTTTGTTGAAGTCCGTGGAATGAAGCCTTATAAATTTAGCAAGAAGAAATGTGCACGTGCCACTGTTGCTTTTTTTTTTATTGCAGCCTGCATGCAGCTATTTCCAGCTTGTTTAATGTCATTGGTGCAAATGATAGAAGGCACAATATTAATGGAATATCAGGGCTTGGGGCACATCCGGGCAGTACCGCCATTGAATCTTTATCCCCCTATAAGATGGTGATAGTGATCTCAGCAGTTCCTTCGCTTCACACATCTGTGACCCGGCAGCTTTGTCGGGGGAGGGGGCCCCCCTTGTTGTTTTCTTGCAATGTTTAGGAGTCTCGGAGGATGTGTCTCGGGCTGACATGGGACTCCAGGCTTTCCGAGTGTAATTAAGTCGCCTGCAAACAAATTATTGACCTACCCAGTCAAGGGAATGAACTGGGGGGGGGAATAAAAAATAAATAATAGGATTTGCTAAAGATTACATTTATTGTCTAAATAATTGGTAACATTCCAGCGAGGGGTTCCGCGTGTTTACTCATTCATTTCCATGATAGAATTAATTGCTTGACACTGATAATGGTAAAATTACACTCTTTTTTTTTTTCGGAAAGACTCGGCTAGTCTTTTATTTTATTTTTTTTACGCTTATAAAATCCTCGTGTGATGTTACCATGGCAACCCGCCATTGAGAAAGTCTGTATGGAGCAGCAGATCTTCACCTATATGATGCAGACCTTATATATTCCACATTATCAATTAAAGGGATGAGATTTTTATTTTTTTGCTGCTTACTTGTGCATGTACCTCGTTGCATAATATATTCTGTGCAGATATTTGCATAATATGTGCCGATATTTTAAGTGGGAGCTTGTCAGTTACTTAGTGGATTGTCACACAAAAATAACACTTTGCACCATTCTAAACTCCCTCCCTCCCCCACACACGTTACAAAGCAGCTGATTTTTTTTTTTTTTCGTTTTTTACTTTTTTTGTTTCAATCATTTTTATTCAGTTTAACAAGTAGCTAACGTGCTATCATTCCACCCACGCAGAGGCTAGCATTGACAGTGGTAACAAAAGTTAGCTTACAAACAGTGGAGGCCCATCCATTAGGGGGCGCCCGAGCGACGCCCCCTCAATCCACAGCCGCCACCCTCTCCACCTTCTAGCGATGCGGCACTCTAGCCATCGCCGCCGCCACCCCCTCCACCTTCTAGCGATGCGGCACTCTATCCATCGCCGCTGCCACCCCCTCCACCTTCTAGCAATGTGGCACTCTATCCCCCGCCACCACCTTCTAGCGATGCGGCACTCTATCCATCGCCGCCGCCACCCCCTCCACCTTCTAGCGACGCGGCACTCTATCCATCGCCGCCGCCACCCCCTCCACCTTCAAGCGATGCGGCACTCTATCCCCCGCCACCACCTTCTAGCGATGCGGCACTCTACCCCCCGCCACCACCTTCTAGCGATGCGGCACTCTATCCATCCCGCCGTCACTCCCTCCACCTTCTAGCGATGCGGCACTCTATCCATCGACGCCGCCACCCCCTCCATCTTCTAGCGATGCGGCACTCTATCCATCGCCGCCGCCTACCCCTCCACCTTCTAGCGATGCGGCACTCTATCCATCGCCGCCGCCTACCCCTCCACCTTCTAGCGATGTGGCACTCTATCCATCGCCGCGGCCACCCCCTCCACCTTCTAGCGATGCGGCACTCTATCCATCCCGCCGTCACCCCCTCCACCTTCTAGCGATGCGGCACTCTATCCATCGCCGCCGTCACTCCCTCCACCTTCTAACGATGCAGGACTCTATCCATCGCTGCCGCCCCCTCCTCCACCTTCTAGCGATGCAGCACTCTATCCATCGCCACCCCTCCACCTTCTAGCGATGCGGCACTCTATCCATCGCTGCCGCCACCCCCTCCACCTTCTAGCGATGCGGCACTCTATCCATCGCCGCCGTCACTCCCTCCACCTTCTAGCGATGCAGGACTCTATCCATCGCTGCCGGCCCCCCCATCCACCTTCTAGCGATGCGGCACTCTATCCATCGCCGCCGCCTACCCCTCCACCTTCTAGCGATGCGGCACTCTATCCATCGCTGCCGCCACCCCCTCCACCTTCTAGCGATGCGGCACTCTATCCATCGCAGCCGCCACCCCCTCCATCTTCTAGCAATGCGGCACTCTATCCATCGCGCGGCCACCCCCTCCACCTTCTAGCGATGCGGCACGCTATCCATTGCCACCGCCTACCCCTCCACCTTCTAGCGATGCGGCACTCTATCTATCACCGCCACCACCCCCTCCACCTTCTAGCGATGCGCTATCCATCGCCGCCGCCCCCTATTCACGCATTCGGCCCCTTTCGGGACGCCGGGCGCCTGAATTACAGTGACGGGGGGGGTTCTCTTTTTTAAGCAACTGATTAGAGCCATAAGCTCTGATAGGCATCATAATGGGGTGGACTCGTGGCGCAGAGCATTGCATTACGAGCCCACCCATGTGTTACAACAGCAAATTAATATTCGCTGTTGCAACACTAATCCTTCTAATGCCCACTTCCCGGGGCATTCGGGAAGTGGGCCTGATAACTGTCACCCAATTGGCTGGAAAGACATGCAATCCTATTGGACACTTAGGATGAGGGGAGGAGACGCACGGCCGAAAAAAGGAGGAGGGAAGAGGAGAAGACACAGATGCCGCTACCCAATTTCCCGCTGCAGCCGATGCCCCGATCCCCACCGATGCCTAGATGGTGTAAGTGGACTAGGGTGACCACATTTCCAAACTACCATTCAGGGACACCCTCCCTTCCCAAAAATCAGCTTGTGCTTTAATGAAGCACCAGATCTCTGCACATGTGTGAGATCTGGCACCTCGTCATTGTTGGGGGGGGGCACAGCGCCAGATCCCTGCACATGTGTGAGATATGGCACCTCGTCATTGTTGGGGGGCAGGGGGGTGCAGCGCCAGATCTCTGCACATGTGTGAGATCTGGCACCTCATCATTGTTGGGGGGGCACAGCGCCAGATCCCTGCACATGTGTGAGATCTGGCACCTCGTCATTGTTGGGGGGCAGGGGGGTGCAGCGCCAGATCTCTGCACATGTGTGAGATCTGGCACCTCGTCATTGTTGGGGGGGGGGGCACAGCGCCAGATCTCTGCACATGTGTGAGATCTGGCACCTCATCATTGTTGGGGGGGGGGGGCACAGCGCCAGATCTCTGCACATGTGTGAGATGTGGCACCTCGTTATTGTTAGGGGGGAAGGGTCAGTAGCTGTAAGAACCAGGGAGACACAGCCAGTTGAACGTTGCAGATCATTGCCAACAAGAACTAGGAAGTCAGAGTGACTGGCAGGATCAACAGGTAAATTATCGACTAAGGCACAGAAACATTAGAAAAAATATTAGAAATTCTTCACTTTTTTTATAGTTTTACAACCATTTTATTTTCTATATCCTCTCTGCACTCTAACCAGGCACCTAACCCACTAACCGGCTTTTGCTTTCTGTCAGTTTTCCGATCTTTGAGAACCCGTACTCCATGGACGTCCATGAGTCTCCTGTGACCTGTACGGAGTATTTCGCAGACTGCCCCCCTGACCTGATCCCGGTGCTCTATTCTGTCGGAGCAAAGAACAAAAAGCAAGGATACAGCAACAAGGTAATGTGCTCAGAGAACGAGGGAAGGAAGGATCGGACATGGGGGAACTGTATCATCTAATATTAACATTTAACTGCCTTTTATAAGCCTGTGACTTGTATATACAGCGAGTAAAATACTTTAAGTATTGAACACGTCACCATTTTTCTAGGTAATAATTAGGGTTGTCCCGATACCGATACTAGTATCGGTACCGATACTGTGCATTGCTCCAATGCTTCACCCGATACCTGGACAGTCAGGGTGATCAGTGCGATGGGGGAGTTACAAGCACCGATCATCGCTGACTGTCCCCGTATCCTCCTCCAGCCCCCCTCCGTTCTGCTGCTGTCCCCCTCCGTGTCCCCCTCCATGCTGCTCTCTCCCTCTGTGTCCCCCTCCATGCTGCTCTCTCCATCCTTGTCCCCCCCTCCATGCTGCTCTCTCCCTCCGTGTCCCCCTCCATGCTGCTCTCTCCATCCTTGTCCCCCCCTCCATGCTGCTCTCTCCCTCCGTGTCCCCCTCCATGCTGCTCTCTCCATCCTTGTCCCCCCTCCATGCTGCTCTCTCCCTCCGTGTCCCCCCTCCATGCTGCTCTCTCCCTCCGTGTCCCCCTCCGTGCTGCTGTGTCTCCCTCAATGCTGCTTTGTGTCCCCTCCATGCTGTCGTGTCTCCCTCCATGCTGCTGTGTACCCCTCCGTGCTGCCGTGTCCCCCTCCGTGCTGGCGTGTCCCCCTCCGTGCTTCCGTGTCCTCCTCTGTGTGCTTCCTTGTCCCCCTCCGTGCTTCCGTGTCCCCCCCCGTGCTTCCATGTCCCCCTCCGTGCTGCCGTGTCCCCCTCCATGGAGCCATGCTGCCGTGTCCCCCTCCATGAAGCCGTGCTGCCGTGTCCCCCTCCGTGCTGCCGTGTCCCCCTCCGTGCTGCCGTCTCCCTCCGTGCTGCCGTCTCACTTCCTTCTCCTCCTCCACCCCCTTGATGTGTCAGGATGGAGAGCGGAGGTAGGAGCTGGTAAACCCGGCTCCTACCTTTTCTGAATGTACAGAATCAGTGATCACTGACTCTGTCCATTCACATAACTGAAACATCGTAAACTGTGTTTATAATGTTTCAGTTTATGAATGAAGAGAAGCCGCTGTCTTCTCTCCATTCATTTTCAGCGCAGCTGAAGTTAGTCCCTTTCCCTGTCTCAAAAGGGAGATGTCAGAGGTCTGTTAAGACCCCTGATATCTCACCAAAGCCCCCCAACAGGGGCTATAAAAAAAATTGCAAAAAATACAAAAATGTATTGTAAAACAAAAAATTCAATAAAAAACACACTGGGCCAGATTCTCGTACATTTCCCGCGGCCATAGCGTAAGCCATTTACACTATGCCGCCCCAGCTTACTGGAGCAAGTGCCATATTCCTCAAGCACTTGCTCCTAAGTTGCGGCGGCGTAGTGTAATTGGCCCGGCGTATCCCCGCATAATTCCAAGGGGGCGGCTTGTATTTAAATTAAGCGCGCCCCAGTGCCGTTCGAACTGTGCATGCACCGGGCTTAAAATAGCCCAGTGCGCATGCTCCAGTTCTCGACGGAAAACGTCAATGACGCCGACGTGTGCGTCATTGACGTAAAGTCGTATTCAAGAACGACTTAACATGACATACGTGGGACTGGCGTAAGGTTACCCCTCATATAGCAGGGGTAACCTTACACTTACGCAAACGAAGTAAGCGACAGTTACGCGACGCGATTTCGTTCGGGAATCGGCGTATCAGGCTCATTTGCATAAACAAATGAGACCTGAACGTAAACGCCACCTAGCGGCCGGCGTGGAAATAACATTTAAGATCCGACAGTGTAAGGGACTTACACATGTCGGATCTTAAGCGTATCTATGCGAAAATTATTCTAGGAATCACTTGCATAGATACGCGGGTCAAAAAAGAGAGATACAACGGAGTTTCCTGAGATACTCCGTCGTAACTCTTCTGAGAATATGGCCCACTGACACTGTCCACCCCCCCCCCCCTCCCCCTTTTAAAAAAGAAAAGAAAGCATTGTTAAAAAAAAAAAATGATAAAAAAAACAAAAACATTGTAAAAAATATTTAATAAAAAAAAATACTGACACATGTGCCGCTGTCACATGAGATAAAAAAAAAGTATCAGTAATCGGTATCGGCGAGTACTTGAAAAAAGTATCGGTACTCGTACTCGGTCTTAAAAAAGTGGTATCGGGACAACCCTAGTAATATTATTTCTAAAGGCGCTATTGACATGAAGTGTTCACCACATGTCGGTAACAAGCCATGCAATCCATACCTACAAAGACACCAAAACAAATACGTTCAGAAATGAAGTTCTGTGTAATAAAATGAAAGGACACAGGGAAAAAGTATTGAACACATGAAGAAATTGAGGTGCAAAAAGGCATGGAAAGCCAAGACACCAGTTGAAATCCATCAGTAATTAGAAAGCAATCCTGCCCCTCAGTGCCGGGACAAGATCATCCAGTGCCCAGGGCAAAGATGACAAATTTCACCCCCCCTTCATAATGTGCAAGCTTATGAGGAGGGGGAAGAGAGAGAGCACAGCCTGCACCTCCTCCCAGCCCTCTCCTTCATGCTGACAGAAGCACTGTGTTTCGCCGAAAGTAAGACCTACCCGAGTATTTCCGAACGACTCCGACGCCCCCGCACCTTTGGCCAAATGTGGTACTGCACAACGCAGAGGCTTGAATCCTGCTCGTTTTGCGAGACAACACCCGCAAACCGTGTCAGGATTTTAGAAAAGAAAAAATGCAGGTATTGCAAAATGCTCGTTAACCGAGTTACTCGCAATCCGAGGTTTCACCGTATGAAATACATTTCAGTTAGCGGGTTTAATACTTTTTCCCTGTGTCCTTCCATTTTATTACACAGAACTTCATTTCTGAACGTATTTGTTTTGGTGTCTTTGTATGTGTGGATTGCATGGCTTGTTACCGACATATGGGGGAAATTTCAGGTCAATATCACCTTTAGAAATGTTACCCGCTGTAGATGATACTGTACATTCCTTTTAAAGATACATTTTTCTGTATTTTCAGTTTTAGTTTTTTTTTTCCATTGTGTGCTATATAGAGTGTCTATTGTATCAGTGTTCTATATAGAGTGTCTATTGTATCAGTGTGCTCTATAGAGTGTCTATTGTATCAGTGTGCTATATAGAGTGTCTATTGTATCAGTGTGCTATATAGAGTGTCTATTGTATCAGTGTGCTATATAGAGTGTCTATTGTATCAGTGTGCTATATAGAGTGTCTATTGTATCAGTGTACTATATAGAGTGTCTATTGTATCAGTGTTCTATATAGAGTGTCTATTGTATCAGTGTGCTATATAGAGTGTCTATTGTATCAGTGTGCTATATAGAGTGTCTATTGTATCAGTGTGCTATATAGAGTGTCTATTGTATCAGTGTGCTATATAGAGTGTCTATTGTATCAGTGTGCTATATAGAGTGTCTATTGTATCAGTGTGCTATATAGAGTGTCTATTGTATCAGTGTGCTATATAGAGTGTCTGTTGTATCAGTGTGCTCTATAGAGTGTCTATTGTATCAGTGTGCTCTATAGAGTGTTTATTGTATCAGTGTGCTATATAGAGTGTCTATTGTATCAGTGTGCTATATAGAGTGTCTGTTGTATCAGTGTGCTCTATAGAGTGTCTATTGTATCAGTGTGCTCTATAGAGTGTTTATTGTATCAGTGTGCTATATAGAGTGTCTATTGTATCAGTGTACTATATAGAGTGTCTATTGTATCAGTGTACTATATAGAGTGTCTATTGTATCAGTGTGCTATATAGAGTGTCTATTGTATCAGTGTGCTATATAGAGTGTCTATTGTATCAGTGTGCTATATAGAGTGTCTATTGTATCAGTGTGCTATATAGAGTGTCTATTGTATCAGTGTGCTATATAGAGTGTCTATTGTATCAGTGTGCTATATAGAGTGTCTATTGTATCAGTGTGCTATATAGAGTGTCTGTTGTATCAGTGTGCTCTATAGAGTGTCTATTGTATCAGTGTGCTCTATAGAGTGTTTATTGTATCAGTGTGCTATATAGAGTGTCTATTGTATCAGTGTGCTATATAGAGTGTCTATTGTATCAGTGTGTTATATATAGTGTCTATTGTATCAGTGTGCTATATAGAGTGTCTATTGTATCAGTGTGCTCTATAGAGTGTCTATTGTATCCATGTGCTATATATAGTGTCTATTGTATCAGTGTGCTATATAGAGTGTCTGTTGTGTCAGTGTGCTATATAGAGTGTCTATTGTATCAGTGTGCTATATAGAGTGTCTATTGTATCAGTGTGCTATATAGAGTGTCTATTGTATCAGTGTGCTATATAGAGTGTCTATTGTATCAGTGTGCTCTATAGGGTGTATATTGTATCAGTGTGCTATATAGAGTGTCTATTGTATCAGTGTGCTCTATAGGGTGTATATTGTATCAGTGTGCTATATAGAGTGTCTATTGTATCAGTGTGCTATATAGAGTGTCTATTGTATCAGTGTGCTATATAGAGTGTCTATTGTATCTGTGTGCTATATATAGTGTCTATTGTATCAGTGTGCTATATAGAGTGTCTATTGCATCAGTGTGCTATATAGAGTGTATATTGTATCAGTGTACTCTATAGAGTGTCTGTTGTGTCAGTGTGCTATATAGAGTGTCTATTGTATCAGTGTGCTATATAGAGTGTCTATTGTATCAGTGTACTCTATAGAGCAGGGGTCTCCAAACTGCGGCCCGAGGGCCAGATGTGGCCCTTTGGTAGTCTTTATGCGGCCCTTGGAGCACTATTCCTTCCACTGTTAAAAGGAACTATTACTCCCACTGACACCAACAATGGGGCATTATTTATTCTATGGATACCAATGATGGTATACTATTCCTCCACCTAATAGGGACACCACTCCTCCTATTGACCACCAACCCTGAGGCCATATTTATTCTCACCATGGGCCTGACATTTTCTGCCCCTGTTGGCCACAATCCGGCCCCCCTTAAGTCTGATGGAGAATAAAATGGCCCTTTGTTTGAAAAAGTTTGGAGACCCCTGCTATAGAGTGTATATTGTATCAGTGTGCTATATAGAGTGTCTATTGCATCAGTGTGCTATATAGAGTGTCTATTGTATCAGTGTGCTATATATAGTGTCTATTGTATCAGTGTGCTATATAGAGTGTCTATTGTATCAGTGTGCTATATAGAGTGTCTATTGTATCAGTGTGCTATATATAGTGTCTATTGTATCAGTGTGCTATATATAGTGTCTATTGTATCAGTGTGCTATATAGAGTGTCTATTGTATTTGTGTGCTATATAGAGTGTCTATTGTATCAGTGTTCTATATAGAATGTCTATTGGTTCAGTGTGGTATATAGAGTGTCTATTGTATCAGTGTGCTATATATAGTGTCTATTGTATCTGTGTGCTATATAGAGTGTCTATTGTATCAGTGTGCTATATAGAGTGTCTATTGTATCAGTGTGCTATATAGAGTGTATATTGTATCAGTGTGCTATATAGAGTGTCTATTGTATCAGTGTGCTATATAGAGTGTCTATTGTATCAGTGTGCTATATAGAGTGTCTATTGTATCAGTGTACTCTATAGAGTGTCTATTGTATCAGTGTGCTATATAGAGTGTCTATTGTATCAGTGTGCTATATAGCGTGTCTATTGTATCAGTGTGCTATATAGCGTGTCTATTGTATCAGTGTGCTATATAGAGTGTCTATTGTATCAGTTGGTCAGATAGTCAGACTTGGCTCATAAACTTGTATTGAGAATGAAAGGCACACTCACTATGCAGCACTACTAAGCAGAAAGCGCAGCATGTACACGAGTTATATAACTAAAAACGATTCTTAGCTGGTGAGGAGAGCATCGTTGTACAGAGTGGGAAGGTGTTATATCCAAGCACTGTAGTGATCTTTTCATTCTGTTCTGTACAGGTATGGCCGCTAACAGGAGGAATATGGAACCTTGGAACTACAGCCTACCCAGAAATGATTGTTACAGGGTAAGAAAGACATGTTTTTATTTATTTTTGTGGATTTATACAGAATCGGTCATTATTATTATTTTTATTATTATACACATAGTTGCAGAGGATGTTTTCTGTCTCTAAACCAGCCTTTTTCAACCTTAACCACTTAAGTCCAACAACACCTTGACATGCCTCGTTGGGCTTTTTTTGTGGAATTGGTGCAATAAAGGCTTCCTTCTGGCACCTCAACCATGCAGCTCTTTTTTGTTCAAAGTATCGTTGAATTGTGCTCCTTAAAAACAACCAACACCATCTATTTGGAGAGCAGCCTGTACTTCTCCTGAGGTTACCTGTGGGGTTTTTCTTTGTATCCCGAGCAATTATTCTGCCAGTTGTGGCTGCAATATTTCGCGGTCTACCTGACCTTGGCTTGGTCTCAAAAGAGCGCCGAATTTTCCACTTCTTAATAAGTGATTGAACAGTACTGACTGGCATATTCAAGGCTTTGGGTATCTTTTTATATCCTTTTTTTCCCATCATTATAAAGTTCCATTACCTTGTTACCATGGGCGTCCGCTCCGTAGGGCAAGGGGGGTCATTTGCCCCCCCCCCTGGAATCGACAGGGAGAGCCAGGAGCAGGGCCGAACTGGCCCTGGGGTCGCTTGTCCTCCGGCGCTCGTATCATATGTCATGGAGCTGGGTCTGTGTGCAAGGTCCCACCCCCCTAGTTCGTCTCCTCTGATAGTCTTCTAGTGTTTCGCCTATCACACAAGCCGAACTAAGGGGGTGGGACCTTGCACACAGACCCAGCTCAGTGATATACGATAAGAGCCCCAGAGGACAGAGGGAGGTGAGCGCCGTTTTATATCGTTTACCAGGCCTGTGCGTTGTTTGTTCCAACATCTGTTGCCACAGGTAACACTAGACTATTTTCTGATGTGTTTTTAGCAAGTCTGGAAACGCAGAGCAAACACAACACAGAGTTGTAGCCTACAGCATAGTTTCTAGTTGTCCCTTATTTAGAGTGCCTATCCCTCTTCTGGGATCAAATCCATTTGTCCCTCATTCCGAAAGGTTCCTCTTTTAGACCTGAAATAAATATACTGCCAATATAGTGTAGTGTTTCAGTCAAGGAAAAGGGGTGCTGTGTAATGTAAAGGGGTCCAGTGATGCAGGGTGCTGTGTAATGTTAAGGGGTCCAGTGGTGCAGGGTGCTGTGTAATGTTAAGGGGTCCAGTGATGCAGGGTGCTGTGTAATGTAAAGGGGTCCAGTGATGCAGGGTGCTGTGTAATGTAAAGGGGTCAAGTAATACAGGGTGCTGTGTAATGTAAAGGGGTCAAGTGATACAGGGTGCTGTGTAATGTAAAGGGGTCCAGTGATGCAGGGTGCTGTGTAATGTAAAGGAGTCCAGTGGTGCAGGGTGCTGTGTAATGTAAAAGGGTCCAGAGGTGCAGGGTGCTGTGTAATGTAAAGGGGTCCAGTGGTGCAGGGTGCTGTGTAATGTAAAGGGGTCCAGAGCTGTGAGGTGCTGTGTAATCTAAAGGGGTCCAGAGGTGCAGTTGTGGAGAGGGGGTACACAGTAGTGACAAAGATATTGAAAGATGCAGGGGGCACAGTGGGGTGTTTTTACATTTTAACGTGGGGGGGGGGCGCGCTTTTAACCCCCGCTTGTGGTCGAAGAAAGGGTAAAATGCGACTGTGTATCGCTGCTGCCGAAGCACCCCCCCCCCCCCTCTGAAAAAAATTTCACGGATGCCCATGCTTGTTACGCAGGTCTTTTGACTGTTCTTTTCTACCTCCTCATGGCTCAGTGTCTAGCCCGCTTAGTGAATCCATGTGAGAGCTAACAAACTCATTGGCCCAGGATCAAGAAGCAATTGCGCCTGTGTAACCAATTGCTTACTTGCTCCGGTGTAACGAGTGCTCCTGATTCAGGAACATCGTAACGCCCACTGCAGCCTAAAATCTGCGTGGCATAAGGCTCTTATGCCACGCATATTTTAGGCTGCATTCTTGCGATGACCGCTAGGGGGCGCTCCCATTGTGCTCAGTGTATAGTATGCAAATTGCATACTAACACCGATTCACAATGTTGCGCGAGCCCTGCGTACGCAAGTTACGTCGTTTCCGTACGGCGTGTTTAGCGTAAGGCTGCCCCTTCTAATAGTAGGGGCAGCCAATGCTAAAGTATACCGTCGTTCCTGCGTCGCAAAATTTGAATTTCACGTCGTTTGCGTAAGTGATTCGTGAATGGCGCTGGACGCCATTCACGTTCACTTGGAAGCAAATGACGTCCTTGCGACGTCATTTGCCGCAATGCACGTCGGGAAAGTTTCCCGACGGAGAATGCGCTCTACGCTCAGCGCGGGAGCGCGCCTAATTTAAATGATTCCCACCCCCTACGGGATCATTTACATTAGGCGCTCTTACGCAGGGCAAGTGTACACAGCGCACACGCAATTTACGGAGCTACTGCTCCGTGAATCGCGGGTAGCGCAGTAAATTTGCGGGGGCGCAGGGCAAAAACGTTGCCCTGCGCCTCCGCAAGAAAAGGGCAAATCTACCTGAATCCGGGCCATTGACTATGTATACACAGACACTAAATTGTGATTTAAAAAGCCACAAATGTGGGAAATGAACCTTTAATTGGCATTGTAACCTATGTGTGCCACCTTCTGTGTCTGTACCAAGGCCAAACATTCCAGGGTATGTCAACTTTTTATTAGGGCTATTTAGGTGATTTCTGTTATCATTGTGATTTAAAAAGAATCCAAAAAAACGATGTGATAATAAATGTCTTCATGTGATCGCTATCCTTAAATAAAAGGCAACATTTTTGGCATGATCAGTCATATTTTCAATATAAATACCCAAATTTCTGCCAGGGTATGCAAACTTTTGAGGACAACTGTGTATAT
Source organism: Rana temporaria (assembly GCF_905171775.1). NCBI lineage: Eukaryota > Metazoa > Chordata > Amphibia > Anura > Ranidae > Rana > Rana temporaria. Next base: position 536,184,107 of record NC_053490.1, on the reverse strand, counting down.
ACAGAAAGGCCCGCCCTGGAGTAGTATATCTGCTATAGGGCAGAACTGGTTAACCGCTTGCCACCCGCCGCACGCAGATATACGTCTGCAGCCTGGCACGGGCAGACAGAAGGATGTACCTGTACGTCCCCTTTAAGAAGCGGTTGTTGCGGGCTCCGTGAGCACGCCCGCAGGTCCCGTGGACTCGATCGCCGTAGGCATACCCGCGATCGTTTCACAGAGAGAACGGGGAGATGTTAGGCCGGGTACACACGAGAGGATTTATCCGCGGAAACAGTCCGGGGGACCGTTTCCGCGGATAAATCCTCTGGCGGATTTTGATCTCATGGTTGTACTAACCATGAGATCAAAATCCCCGTGGAATTCCGTCCGCGGTGACGTGTCGCCGCGATGATGACGCGGCGACGTGCGCGACGCTGTGATATAAGGACTTCCAAGCATGCGTCGAATCATTACGACGCATGCGGGGGATGGATTCGGACGGATGTCGAGAAATTTTGATCCGCTGGAAATCCATCCCTGTGGGCAAAAATCCGCGGAAACAGATCCGCTGGATCGTACACACCAGGGAATCTATCCGCTGGAACCGGTCAGCGGATCAATTTCAGCGGATCGATCCTCTCGTGTGTACGGGGCCTAGGTGTAAACACAACATCTCCCCATTCTGCCTAGTCACACTGTCACTGATCGTGTTCCCTGTCATCGGGAACAGCGATCAGTGACGTGTCACAGCAAGCCACGCCCTCCTACAGTAAGAATCACTCCCTAGGACACACTTAACCCCTACAGTGCCACCTAGTGGTTAACCCCTTCATTGCCAGTGTAATTTTCACAGTAACCAGTGCATTTTTATAGCTCTGTCGCTGTAAAAATTACAATGGTCCCAAAAATATTAATAAAAATGCAATAAATCTATCCCCTATTTGGTAGACGCTATGGGGCAGATCCACAGAGATCTGCACCCGCGCAGCGTATCAGAGATACGCTACGACGCCGTACCTTACCTGGCTTTAAATCGAATCCATAAAGATTTTGCGCCGTAAGTTACGGCGGCGTAGTGTATGTCAAGCGGCGTAACGGCGCGGAATTCAAATGCGGCGAGTAGGGAGCATGTTTCATTTAAATGAAGCATGTCCCTGCGCCAAACGAACTGCGCATGCTCCGTTCCTAAATTTCCCGCCGTGCATTGCGCTAAATGACGTCGCAAGGACGTCATTGTTTTGACGTGGACGTAAATTACGTCCATCCCGATTCACGGACGACTTACGCAAACGAAAAAAAAAAATCAAATTAAACGCGGGAACGACGGCCATACTTAACATAGCAGGTCTAACTATATGCCACGAAACAGCAGCTTTAACTATACGCCGGAAAAAGCCGACTAGAGACGACGTAAAAGAATGCGACAGCCGCTCATACGTTCGTGGATCGTCGGAAATAGCTAATTTGCATACTCAACGCGGAAAACTACGGGAACACCACCCAGCGGACGCCGAAGAATTGCATCTTAGATCCGAAGGCGTACGAAGACGTACTCCTGTCGGATCTAACCCAGATGCCGTTGTATCTTGTACGATACGACGCGGGTAATTTGAAAGTACGCCGGCGTATCAGTATATACGCCGGCGTACTCGCTCTGTGGATCTGCCCCTATAACTTTTGCGCAAACCAATCAATAAACGCTTATTGCGTTTTTTCTTTTTTTTACCAAAAATAGGTAGAAGACTACGATTCGGCCTAAACTGAGGAAAAAATAAATGTTTTATATATTTTTTGGGGATATTTATTATAGCAAAAAGTAAAACATATTGGCCCAGATCCACAAAGATCTGCCTATCTTTAGGCAGGCGTAGCGTATCTCAGATACACTACGCCGCCGTAACTTACAGCGTATTTTCCGTATCCAGAAAGAATTTGCGCCGTAAGTTACGGTGGCGTAGTGTAAATGTGTCGGCGTAAGGGCGCGCAATTCAAATGACTAACATGTGGGCGTGTTTTATGTTAATTCAACTTGACCCCACGTAAATTACGTTTTTTTTTAACGGCGCATGCGCCGTCCGTGGGGGTATCCCAGTGCGCATGCTCGAAATCACGTCGCAAATAGTCAAGGCTTTCGACGTGAACGTAATTTACGCAAAGCCCTATTCGCGAACGTTTTACGCAAACAACGGAAAATTCTACGTCTGTCCCGACGTCCATACTTAACATTGCGTACACCTCATAGACCCAGGGGTAACGTTACGCCGGAAAAAAACAAGCCTTACGTAAACGACGTAAAAAAATGTGCCGGGCGGACGTACGTTTGAGAATCGGCGTATCTAGCTAATTTGCATATTCTACGTGGAAATCAACGGAAGCGCCACCTAGCGGCCAGCGTAAATATGCACCTAAGATCCGACGGCGTACTAAGACGTACATCAGTCGGATCAAGCCCCCATTCAGTCGGATCTTGTTTTGTGGATACAAAACAAAGATACGACGGGGCATCGTAGAACTTACGCGGCGTATCAATAGATACGCCGGCGTAAGTTCTTTGTGGATCTGGGCCATTGCATTTTTTTCAGAATTGTCGCTCTTTTTTTATTTATAGCGCAAAAAATAAAAACCGCAGAGGTGATCAAATACCACCAAAAGAAAGCTCTATTTGTGGAAAAAAAAATAAAGGACGTAAATTTTGTTTGGGAGCCACGTCGCACGACCGCGCAATTTTCAGTTAAAGCGACGCAGTGCCGAATCGCAAAAAGTGGCCTGGTCCTTTAGCTACAAAATGGTCCGGGGGCTTAAGTGGTTAATGTGACAAATTATTCAGTAAAAAATGTACCTCTAGTGTAAGATTCCTGAGCAGAGCACAGTAACGTGTGGCGGTGCCTAGGCACCCTCCTCCCCGGGTGACTGATTCCCCACCTATTCCTCCTTCTGATCGCTGGGCCACATTGTTGGTGTCATCGGAGGGCAGGTCTAGGAAGAGGAAGAAGCTCTCAGTGCTCCTCAGCCTCACATTGCTTTGTAACAAATATAATAATAAAAAAATGGGCCAAGACAAAAGCTCAGCTGCAGGATTCCTCTACTGTAAGCGATATTCCCTTCACAGCTGACCTGTTTCACACTGTATGAAGGAGAAGGTTGTCTAAGTCTAGAGATCGCTTTCTGCACCGAGGTCATTCAAGGCAGCTGACGACCTTACATGTTCCCAGTGTTGCCAACCTACCAGATTGAAATTTACTGGCACGACACCCGAAATTTACTGGCGCAGCCACGTTTTTACTGGCATTTCACAAAAGTTACTAAATTACATTTTTAGGTGCAAATTTCAGTATTTAGGCTACAAACAAGTACGCTGGGCAAATAGCAATGTGATTTAAGGTAGATAGTAAGGTAAAGAAACATATTTTAGTTATTTTCTATATAATAAGTGCAAATTATTTAGTCACATCACCCCCTGCCTCCATCCCCCTCTGCCAACAACACCCCCTGCCTTCACCCCCCCTCTGTGGTGCCACAATCTCCCCCTGCCTCCAATCTCCCCCTGCCTCCAATCTCCCCCTGCCTCCAATCTCCCCCTGCCTCCAATCTCCCCCTGCCTCCAATCTTCCCCTGCCTCCAATCTCCCCCTGCCTCCAATCTCCCCTTGCCTCCAATCTCCCTCTGCCTCCAATCTCCCCCTGCCTCCAATCTCTCCTTGCCTCCAATCTCCCTCTGCCTCCAATCTCCCTCTACCTCCAATCTCCCCTTGCCTCCAATCTCCCTCTGCCTCCAATCTCCCCTTGCCTCCAATCTCCCTCTGCCTCCAATCTCCCCTTGCCTCCAATCTCCCTCTGCCTCCAATCTCCCTCTGCCTCCAATCTCCCCTTGCCTCCAATCTCCCTCTGCCTCCAATCTCCCTCTGCCTCCAATCTCCCCTTGCCTCCAATCTCCCTCTGCCTCCAATCTCCCTCTGCCTCCAATCTCCCCTTGCCTCCAATCTCCCTCTGCCTCCAATCTCCCTCTGCCTCCAATCTCCCTCTGCCTCCAATCTCCCCTTGCCTCCAATCTCCCTCTGCCTCCAATCTCCCTCTGCCTCCAATCTCCCTCTGCCTCCAATCTCCCTCTGCCTACAATCTCCCCCAGGCCCCCTGCCTCCATCCCCCTCTGTGGTGCCACCAACAACCCCTGTCTCACTCCCCCACCCTCTGCGGTGCCACCATCCCCCTCTGCGGTGCCACCAACACCCCCTGCCTCCAATCACCCCCTGCCTCCATCGTCCCCTGCCTCCATCCCCCTCTGCGGTGCCACCAACAACTTCTGTCTCACTCCCCCACCCTCTGCTGTGCCACCATCCCCCTCTGCGGTGCCACCAACACCCCCTGCCTCCATCACCCCCTGCCACTAACATCCCCTGCCTCCAATCTCCCCTTGCCTCCTGCCTCCATCCCCCTCTGTGGTGCCACCGTAGCCACCATCACCCCCTGCCTCCAATCACCCCCCTGCCTCCAATCTCAATGCGCAGTTCCAAGCCGAACCAATCTCAGCAATTTTTACTGGCACATTTCCGCAACCACAGACATTTACGAACGGGGGGAAAAAGTGCCCGTTTTTACGAACTGTCCGTAAAAATACGGACGGTTGGCAACACTGCATGTTCCCAACACAGTGTAGCACTACCCCCGGAGGAGCTGCTGGTTTAGATTTGGGGTTTTGCACGTTACCTCTAAGTTCGTTGTCAGGGGAAGAAAGTCTATAGAAATTGCAATGTCCACACGGGCGAGCAAATCGGTAATCAAGCAATCAATCCAGCGACAGGGGGGTGGGGGGAAGTGGAAATTGATCAAACGCTGGGGGTAGTTGGCTGGAGGGGGGGGGGGGGGGGGTGGCTAGGTGGGTGCCGTGGGCTGCCCCCCTTCCCCAATAAAATTGAGTACCAGCAGCCACTGAGTCCAAGCCTTGTATTAGAGAAAACACATCGGCTGTGTCCGGATAGGTATCCATGCTCTTCTTCCTCCTGGCCACTGGGTAGTGCATACCGTGGCTGTGAACGAGGAGTTCAGCTTTAATGAATAATATTCTTCTTATACACTAACCTGTGTCTTGCTGGACCTGAGTGTAGTCGGGGGTTGGGAAATCACTGTCAGATTGGAGGAGAAACAAAATGAACATTTGGCTGACTTGTGACACCCTTCTAATGTTTTTGCATTATTTCTGTATATTGTCCTTTTTATCCGTAAGACCATACGAGCCACCGGCACTATTCCTCTGGATTTACCATTCTTCACATTCTCTTCCCAGGCATGCCGATGGATCGGTCAAATTCTGGGACGCATCTGCAAGTAAGTAATGTTTCTTATCTCTGATGTAATAAAAAAAAAAAAATAATAATAACAGGAGACCTTTTTCCTCGATCACCTGATCGTTTTGATAACCTCTGATTGGCTATTACAGTGACTGTTCAGCAAGCTCCCCTTGTATCTTTTTCTCTGCTCTTAAATGGAGAATAATATACATTTTATTACATACTGGATACAGTTATTTAATACATTGCATCTTTTTTTTTCTTCGTGCTAGAAGAGAGAAATGTAAGAATTGTGTGTAAAAAAAAAGAAAAGAAGAAATGTTTTAACCACTTGCTTACTGGGCACATATAACCCCCCCCCTCCCCCGCCCAGGCGAAATTTCAGCTTCCGGCACTGCGTCGCTTTAAACTGACAATTGCGCGGTCGTGCGACGTGGCTCCCAAACAAAATTGACGTCCTTTTTTTCCCACAAATAGAGCTTTCTTTTGGTGGTATTTGATCACCTCTGCGGTTTTTTTTTTTTTGCGCTATAAACAAAAAAAGAGCGACAATTTAGAAAAAAAAATAATTTTTTTTTTACTTGTTGCTATAATAAATATCCCAATTTTTTTTTAAATCAATTTTTTTTTTCTCAGTTTAGGCCGATATGTACTCTTCTACATATTTTTGGTAAAAAAAAAAAAAATCACAATAAGCGACTGGTTTGCGCAAAAGTTATAGCGCCTACAAATGTCACAACCCCAATCTCGTTCTGCGATCCACCAACCAAAATCTACTCCAGACCAGATACCCAACGCCAGATACAAGTCCGAAGGAGATCGAAGATTTGGAATCCAAGGACCCTAGACTATGGAACGCTCTACCAACCAGCATCCGGTTGGAGGTGAATCACCTGGCTTTCAGAAAAAAACTCAAAACCCATCTCTTCTGAGGGCAAAAGTACAGTAGGGAAAGGATACTAAGCGACCAGAGGACGATTCAGTTCGCATGTGTTGCGCTATATAAGTTTCTCACTTACTTACAAAATAGGGGACAAAATTATTATTATTTTATTTTTTTAATTTTTTTTACTAGTAATGGCGGCGATCTGCGATTTTTATTGGGACTGCGACATTATGGGGGACACGTCGGAGACACTTTTGACACATTTTTGGCACCATTCACATTTATACAGCGATCAGTGCTATAAATATGCACAGATTACTGTATAAATGTGACTGGCAGGGAAGGGGTTAACACTAGGGGGCGAGGAAGGTGTTAAATGTGTACCCTGCATAGTGTTCTAACTGTGGGGGGAGGGGACTGACTGGGGGAGGTGACCAATTTGTGTCCCTATGTACAAGGGACACAGCATCGGTCTCCTCTCCCTGACAGGACGTGGATCTCTGTGTTTACCCCATCATCACACACACAGATCCACGTCCTTGTCTGTGTAACGGCCGATCGCGGGTGCTTGGCGGACATCGCGGCCGCCAGGCACGCGCATCAGCATCTCAGTGATGCGGCGGGCACGTGCGCGCCCCCCAGTGGCCGGAGGCCGTATATAGACGGCCTCCCGGCAATTAGGATCCACACTGCGGCCGTACAAAGTCGTACGGCCGGCAGGAAGTGGTTAAACAACAAAAAAAATAAAAATAGCTGGATCAGGGTTTGATCTGGGTCAATGTAGGGTCAAAGGTTATGGTCAGAGTCAAAAGTCGGGTTCAAAGGTCAGGGTCAGTGTATTTTAGATTGGATACAAAAAAAAATAAATCTAATTTAATATCAGGCTCAGATAGTGTCAGTGTGCACCGTTGTTTCTGGGCCCTACTACAGGTACAAACAACAAATAGCATACACATGTGCAGTATTGCTACAATTGTCAGGAGCAGGAGAATTTGTTTTGGGTTGTTCTTTGGTGGGTAGGTTATGGTAATAGCAAGAAATATACATTTACATTTTAATAAATTATATATATTTTTTAACTACCGTATATACTCGAGTATAAGCCAAGGCCCTAATTTTACCACAAAAAACTGGGAAAACGTATTGACTCTAGTATAAGCCTAGGGTGAGAATGCAGCAGCTACTGTAAGTGGAAAAGAGGGTCAACAATGCCCATTTGCAGCTTCATTGTGCCCATTTGCAGCCTTACTGTGCCCATTTCAGCCTTACTGTGCCCTTTGCACCCTTACTGTGCCCATTCTGACTGTGCCAATTTTAGCCTTACTGTGCCCATTGCAGCCTTACTGTGCCCACTCTCACTGTGCCCATTGCAGCCTTACTGTGCCTATTCTCACTGTGCCCATTGCAGCCTTACTGTGCCCATTCTGACTGTGCCAATTGTAGCCTTACTGTGCCCATTGTAGCCTTGCTGTGCCCATTGCAGCCTTACTGTGCCCATTCTCACTGTGCCCATTGCAGCCTTACTGTGCCCATTGCAGCCTTACTGTGCCTATTCTCACTGTGCCCATTGTAGCCTTACTGTGCCCATTCTCACTGTGCCCATTGCAGCCTCAGTGTACCTGTATTTTTGACAGGCTGTGGGCATCCATTTCCGTGATAGTCAGTGTATCTGTCGGGTCGTGGGTGTCAATTTTTTAAAAGTCGCTGCTTCCTCCTGGTCCGTGATAGGCGTTTGACACTGTGTTCTGCTACCACCTATCACGGAGGTCCTCTCATCCTCGGACTCATAGCTAGATTCAGGTAGGGCGCCGCATCTTTAAGGCGGCGTAGCGTATCGTATTTACGCTACGCCGCCTTAAGTCAGAGAGGCAAGTACTGTATTCACAAAGCACTTGCCTCCTAACTTACTTATCGTAAATGGGGCCGGCGTAAGCGCGCCTAATTCAAATGAGGCTGGGGGGGCATGTTTTATGGAAATGATTGGTGACCCGACGTGATTGATGTTTTTTACGAACGGCGCATGTGCCTTCCGTGTACATATCCCAGTGTGCATTGCTCCGAAGTATGCCGCAAGGACGTATTGGTTTCGACGTGAACGTAAATTACGTCCAGCCCCATTCAGGGACGGATTACGCAAACGACGTAAAAATTTTGACGCGGGAACGATGGCCATACTTAACATTGACTAGGCCAGCTATTTGTTGGAATAACTTTACGCCGGAAAATGCCTTACGTAAACGGCGTATCCTTACTGCGACGGGCGCACGTACGTTCGTGAATCGGCGTATCTAGGCATTTACATATTCTACGCCGAACTCAACAGAAGCGACACCTACCGGCCAGCGGGAAAATTGCACCCCAAGATACGACGCGTAGGAGACTTACGCCGCTCGTGTCTTAGCTTAATTTAAGCGTATCTGGTTTCCAGAATACGCTTAAATTTACGACGGCACAGATTCAGAGTTACGACGGCGTATCTACTGATACGCCGACGTATCTCTCTCTGAATCTGGCCATCAGTTTCCCAGCAGACACTGTGTTCAGTGTTCCGCCAATCACGGACCTTCTTTCATCCTCGGACAAGAGGACGTCCATGATAGGCGGAATACTAGCTCATTATGCCTTTGTCTTGCAGGGTGTTTTTTTTTTTTTTTTAGCGAGGGTTTATTTCCTCTTTAACCACTTAAGGACCGGCTAACGCAGATTTACGTCGGCAGAATGGCACGGCTGGGCACAATCACGTATGGGTACGTCCTCTTTAAGTGCCCAGCCAGTGGGTCGCGCGTGCGTGCCCGCGACCCGGTCCGGAGCTCCGTGACCGCGCCCGTTGACCCGATCGCCGCCGGTGTCCCGCGATCGGTCACAGGAGCTGAAGAACGGGGAGAGCTGTGTGTAAACACACCTTTCCCGTTCTTCACTGTGGCAATGTCAGTGATCGTCTGTTCCCTGATATAGGGAAAGACGATCAATGATGTCACACGTCCAGTCCCGCCCCCCTACAGTTAGAAACACATGAGGTCACACTTAACCCCTACAGCGCCCCCTAGTAGTTAACTCCCAAACTGCAATTGTCATTTTCACAGTAATCAGTGCATTTTTATAGCACTTTTCGCTGTGAAAATGACAATGGTCCCAAAAATGTGTCAAAATTGTCCCATGTGTCCACCATAATGTCGCGGTCACGAAAAAAATTGCTGATCACCGCCATTAGTAGTAAAAAAAAAATATTAATAAAAATGCCATAAAACTATCCCCTATTTTGTAAACGCTATGGCCCGGATTCACGTAGAATCGCGTATATTTGTGCGGGCGTAACGTATTTTTTTTTTACGTTACGCCTCCGCAACTTTTACAGGCAAGTGCCGTATTCTCAAATGAAAGTTGCGGCGGCGTAGCGTAAATAGGCTGGCGTAAGCCCACCTTATTTAAGTGTGGAAGATGTGGGCGTGTGTTATGTAAATTTTATGTGACCCCACGTAAATGACGCTATTTACGAACGGCGCATTCGCCGTCCGTGAAAGTATCCCAGTGCGCATGCTCCAAATTAACCCGCAAGAAGCCAATGCTTTCGACGTGAACGTAAATTACGTCCAGCCCTATTCGCAAACGACTTACGCAAACAACGTAAAATGTAAAAAATTCAACGCGGGAACGACGTCCATACTTAACATTGGTACGCCTCATGTACGCCTCATATAGCAGGGGTAACTTTACGCCGGGAAAAGCCTAACGTAAACGGCGTATCTGTACTGCGTCGGCCGGGCATGCGTTCGTGAATTTGCGTATCTAGCTGATTTACATATTTCAATGCGTAAATCAGCGTACACGCCCCTAGCGGCCAGCGTAAATATGCAGTTAAGATCCAACGGCGTAAGAGTATTACGCCTGTCGGATCTAATACAAATTTATGCGGAACTGATTCTAAGAATCAGACGCATAGATACGACGGCTCCGACTCAGAGTTACGACGGCGTATCTGGAGATACGCCGGCGTAACTCGTAAGAGAATCCGAGCCTATAAATTTTGCGCAAACCAATCGATAAACGCTTATTGCGATTTTTTTTTTATACCAAAAATAGGTAGAAGAATACGTATCGGCCTAAACTGAGGAAAAAAATGAATTTTTATATATTTTTGGGGGATATTTATTATAGAAAAAAGTAAAAAATATTGCATTTTTTTCAAAATTTACGCTCTTTTTTTGTTTATAGCGCAAAAAATAAAAAACGCAGAGGTGATCAAATACCACCAAAAGAAAGCTCTATTTGTGGGGGGAAAAAGGACGCCAATTTTGTTTGGGAGCCACGTCGCACTACCGCGCAATCGTCAGTTAAAGCGACGCAGTGTCGAATACGCAGAAAGGGGCAAGGTCCTTAACCTGCATTAGGTGGTTAATAGAAACATGGTGGATTTACATATAACAATTTGTTCTGTCAAGAGTAATTAAAACCAATTAAAATTTCCATTGGTTTTAATTGCTCTTGATGTCTGTCAGTTTTTAGCTGGTAGTGATATTTTTAGACATGTGAGTGGTATTTATATATATGGAGGTTTTTATATGTTCTCTTTCCTGCCTAATGATGTGTCTATGGCTCTTCTGCACTGCTGTCTCTGTTTAAGAATCACCATACTCCTCATAATTAGGGTGACGTTACTGGCATCGCCATTCCTCGCACACGACGGCGCCCATCTCTGCGGTGGTACAGCTTGAGACGTAATTCATTGAGACGTATCATATCTTCGTTATCCAATAACATCTGGCCCAGATAGGGGATGGTGGAATGCGGCGGAACGGTTCTGAGCGAGCGGCAGTTATTCCCTCGGTTAGGTTACAACATGTCCTGGAGATGTTGACTCACGTCGTCGGCCAATTGAAGCACAGCTGCATGCCCCTGCAGCAACAAAAAAAAAATCGCTTCCACGCGATGAGCCCTCCGCTGATCCGCAGCGCCAGAAATAGCCCATCATCCAGAGGTGGCAGAGGTTGACTTCCTGTCCGGCTCGTACCCTTCACCCCGAGCACTCGGTATGCATCGCTTGCTTCATTGTCCGGGGGAATTCAATCTCCTTCGCTCCGCTGGATCTTTTATTTCCTGGTCTTGCTGCAATCACAGAAAGGAAATTGATCAACTAAAATAACAAGTTTCAGGTGGTGTGGGTAATGCACTGACTCAGCTCTGCTGTATCATGGATGCATCTGTGTAATAACCCGTGTATACCCAAGGACAGGAATACTATGTATACACTACAGCAGGAGGACAGGAGTACTATGTATACACTACAGCAGGAGGACAGGAATACTATGTATACAATACAGCAGGAGGACAGGAATACTATGTATACACTACAGCAGGAGGACAGGAATACTATGTATACAATACAGCAGGAGGACAGGAATACTATGTATACACTACAGCAGGAGGACAGGAATACTATGTATACACTACAGCAGGAGGACAGGAATACTATGTATACACTACAGCAGGAGGACAGGAATACTATGTATACACTACAGCAGGAGGACAGGAGTACTATGTATACACTACAGCAGGAGGACAGGAATACTATGTATACACTACAGCAGGAGGATAGGAATACTATGTATACACTACAGCAGGAGGATAGGAATACTATGTATACACTACAGCAGGAGGATAGGAATACTATGTATACACTACAGCAGGAGGATAGGAATACTATGTATACACTTCAGCAGGAGGATAGGAATACTATGTATACAATACAGCAGGAGGATAGGAATGCTATGTATACACTACAGCAGGAGGACAGGAATACTATGTATACACTACAGAAGGAGGACAGGAATACTATGTATACACTACAGCAGGAGGACAGGAATACTATGTATACACTACAGCAGGAGGACAGGAATACTATGTATACACTACAGCAGGAGAACAGGAATACTATGTATACACTACAGCAGGAGGACAGGAATACTATGTATACACTACAGCAGGAGGACAGGAATACTATGTATACACTACAGCAGGAGGACAGGAATACTATGTATACACTACAGCAGGAGGACAGGAATACTATGTATACACTACAGCAGGAGGATAGGAATACTATGTATACACTACAGCAGGAGGACAGGAATACTATGTATACACTACAGCAGGAGGACAGGAATACTATGTATACACTACAGCAGGAGGACGGGAATACTATGTATACACTACAGCAGGAGGACAGGAATACTATGTATACACTACAGCAGGAGGACAGGAATACTATGTATACACTACAGCAGGAGGACAGGAATACTATGTATACACTACAGCAGGAGGACAGGAGTACTATGTATACACTACAGCAGGAGGACAGGAATACTATGTATACACTACAGCAGGAGGATAGGAATACTATGTATACACTACAGCAGGAGGATAGGAATACTATGTATACACTACAGCAGGAGGATAGGAATACTATGTATACACTACAGCAGGAGGATAGGAATACTATGTATACACTTCAGCAGGAGGATAGGAATACTATGTATACAATACAGCAGGAGGATAGGAATGCTATGTATACACTACAGCAGGAGGACAGGAATACTATGTATACACTACAGAAGGAGGACAGGAATACTATGTATACACTACAGCAGGAGGACAGGAATACTATGTATACACTACAGCAGGAGGACAGGAATACTATGTATACACTACAGCAGGAGAACAGGAATACTATGTATACACTACAGCAGGAGGACAGGAATACTATGTATACACTACAGCAGGAGGACAGGAATACTATGTATACACTACAGCAGGAGGACAGGAATACTATGTATACACTACAGCAGGAGGACAGGAATACTATGTATACACTACAGCAGGAGGACAGGAATACTATGTATACACTACAGCAGGAGGACAGGAATACTATGTATACACTACAGCAGGAGAACAGGAATACTATGTATACACTACAGCAGGAGGACAGGAATACTATGTATACACTACAGCAGGAGGACAGGAATACTATGTATACACTACAGCAGGAGGACAGGAATACTATGTATACACTACAGCAGGAGGACAGGAATACTATGTATACACTACAGCAGGAGGACAGGAATACTATGTATACACTACAGCAGGAGGACAGGAATACTATGTATACACTACAGCAGGAGGACAGGAATACTATGTATACACTACAGCAGGAGGATAGGAATACTATGTATACACTACAGAAGGAGGATAGGATACTATGTATACACTACAGAAGGAGGATAGGATACTATGTATACAATACAGCAGGAGGACAGGAATACTATGTATACATTACAGCAGGAGGACAGGAATACTATGTATACAATACAGCAGGAGGACAGGAATACTATGTATACATTACAGCAGGAGGACAGGAATACTATGTATACAATACAGCAGGAGGATAGGAATACTATGTATACACTACAGCAGGAGGAAAGGAATACTATGTATACACTACAGCAGGAGGACAGGATTACTATGTATACACTACAGCAGGAGGACAGGAATACTATGTATACAATACAGCAGGAGGACAGGAATACTATGTATAGACTACAGCAGGAGGACAGGAATACTATGTATACAATACAGCAGGAGGACAGGAATACTATGTATACACTACAGCAGGAGGACAGGAATACTATGTATACACTACAGCAGGAGGAAAGGAATACTATGTATACACTACAGCAGGAGGACAGGATTACTATGTATACACTACAGCAGGAGGACAGGAATACTATGTATACAATACAGCAGGAGGACAGGAATACTATGTATAGACTACAGCAGGAGGACAGGAATACTATGTATACAATACAGCAGGAGGACAGGAATACTATGTATACACTACAGCAGGAGGACGGGAATACTATGTATCTATGTATACACTACAGCAGGAGGACAGGAATACTATGTATACACTACAGCAGGAGGACAGGAATACTATGTATACACTACAGCAGGAGGACGGGAATACTATGTATACACTACAGCAGGAGGTCAGGATTACTATGTATACATTACAGCAGGAGGACAGGAATACTATGTATACACTACAGCAGGAGGATAGGAATACTATGTATACACTACAGCAGGAGGACAGGAATACTATGTATACACTACAGCAGGAGGACAGGAATACTATATATACACTGCAGCAGGAGGATAGGAATACTATGTATACACTACAGCAGGAGGACAGGAATACTATGTATACACTACAGCAAGAGGACAGGAATACTATGTATACACTACAGCAGGAGGACAGGAATACTATGTATACACTACAGCAGGAGGACGGGAATACTATGTATACACTACAGCAGGAGGATAGGAATACTATGTGTACACTTGTTGCGGAGGGGCTGGAGAGCAGGACAATGCGTGTCTGCCACCAACTGTGAAGCATGGTGGAGGTTCCTTGCAAGTTTGGGGCTGCATTTCTGCAAATGAAGATTTGATCAGGACCAATGGTGTCCTCAATGCTGAGACATACAGGCTGATACTTATCTATCATGCCATACCATCAGGGAGGTGTGTGATTGGCTCCAAATCTATTCTGCACCAGGACAACAATCCCAAACACACAGCCAGTGTCATTAAGAACTATCTTCAGTGTAAAGAAGAACAAGGAGTCATGGAAGTGATGGTTTGCCCCCCAAAGAGCCCTGATCTCACCATTTTCCCTTAATTCTTCGAGATGTTTGGATCAACCTACCTGAAAAGCTCCTTCAATAACTGTGTGCAAGTGTACCTAGAAGAATTGACGCTGGTTTGAAGGCAAAGGGTGGTCACACCAACAGTGGCATCACTAGGGTGGACGTCACCCGGTGCTGTAAATTTTGGTGTCAACTATCGACATGATACAAGAGATAGACAGAGTCTGCAGAGAGTCCAGTGGATGGTGCGGGGTTCCAGTCTCTGGGACTCCATGTGGCTGTGCTCACAGTGCCATGGGAGTCTCCAGCAGCCATGGATGGAAGATGTGGGGATCCAGACTCTTGGACTCTGTGTGGCCGTGCTTACAGTGACATGGCAGTCTCCAGCAGCCATGGATGGAAGATGTGGGGATCCAGTCTCTGGGACTCCATGTGGCTGTGCTCACAGTGGCATGGGAGCCTCCAGCAGCCATGGATGGAAGGTGTGGGGATCCAGTCTCTAGGATTCTGTGTGGCTGTGCTCACAGTGACATGGGAGTCTCTAGCAGCCATGGATGGAAGGTCCGGGGACCCAGACTCTTGGATTCTGTGTGGCCGTGCTCACAGTGACATGGGAGTCTCTAGCAGCCATGGATGGAAGATGTGGGGATCCAGTCTCTAGGATTCTGTGTGGCCGTGCTCACAGTGGCATGGGAGTCTCCAGCAGCCATGGATGGAAGATGTGGGGATCCAGACTCTTGGACTCTGTGTGGCCGTGTTTACAGTGACATGGGAGTCTCCAGCAGCCATGGATGGAAGGTGTGGGGATCCAGTCTCTAGGATTCTGTGTGGCTGTGCTCACAGTGACATGGGAGTCTCTAGCAGCCATGGATGGAAGGTCCGGGGACCCAGACTCTTGGATTCTGTGTGGCCGTGCTCACAGTGACATGGGAGTCTCTAGCAGCCATGGATGGAAGATGTGGGGATCCAGTCTCTAGGATTCTGTGTGGCCGTGCTCACAGTGACATGGGAGTCTCCAGCAGCCATGGATGGAAGATGTGGGGATCCAGACTCTTGGACTCTGTGTGGCCATGTTTACAGTGACATGGGAGTCTCCAGCAGCCATGGATGGAAGATGTGGGGATCCAGACTCTTGGACTCTGTGTGGCCGTGTTTACAGTGACATGGGAGTCTCCTGCAGCCATGGATGGAAGGTGAAGGGATTCAGTCTTTTGGATTCCATGTGGCCATGGTCACAGTTCCATGGGAGTCTCCAGCAGCCATGGATGGAAGGTGTGGGGATCCAGTCTCTAGGATTCTGTGTGGCATTGCTTAGAGTGACATGGGAGTCTCCAGCAGCCATGGATAGAAGATGTGGGGATCCAGTCTCTAGGATTCTGTGTGGCCGTGCTCACAGTGACATGGGAGTCTCCAGCAGCCATGGATGGAAGGTGCGGGGATCCAGTCTCTAGGATTCTGTGTGGCCATGCTAACAGTGGCATGGGAGTCTCCTGCAGCCATGGATGGAAGGTGTGGGGATACAGTCTCTAGGACTCCATGTGGCTGTGCTCACAGTGCCATGGGAGTCTCCATCAGCCATGGATGGAAGGTGCGGGGATCCAGTCTCTAGGACTCCCATGTGGCTGTGCTCACGGTGCCATGGGAGTTTCCAGCAGCCATGGATGGAAGGTGAAGGGATTCAGTCTTTTGGATTCCATGTGGCCATGCTCACAGTGACATGGGAGTCTCCTGCAGCCATGGATGGAAGATTTGGGGATCCAGACTCTTGGACTCTGTGTGGCCGTGCTCACAGTGACATGGGAGTCTCCAGCAGCCATGGATGGAAGGTGTGAGGATCCAGTCTCTGGGACTCCATGTGGCTGTGCTCACAGTGGCATGGGAGCCTCCAGCAGCCATGGATGGAAGGTGTGGGGATCCAGTCTCTAGGATTCTGTGTGGCCGTGCTTACAGTGACATGGGAGTCTCCAGCAGCCATGGATGGAAGGTACGGGGATCCAGTCTCTAGGATTCCGTGTGGCCGTGCTCACAGTGGCATGGGAGTCTCCAGAAGCCATGGATGGATGTTGCAGGGCAGGGGTCCAGTCTTCAGGACTCTACGTCCGTGCTGCTCCCAGTGGCATGGTGGTGGGATGGCGGGCCATGATCCGGGTTTCCGAGTCGAGACTCGGAAAGGCGTGGCCCGCTGCTGTGCTGCCATTTTTTTCAAACATGGCACCAGGCAGCGCCATGACGTCACTGATTTACCGCGCATGCGCCTGTCCAGGCCGAAAGTAGCCGAAAATGTCCAAGCCCAGTCGGCGTTGGGACTGCATGCATTTTTGTTGATGTTTATAGATTTGCTTTAAGGGCATATTATGTCAAGCCTAAAAAAAAAAATTTTGGTAAAGAATTAGTTTGTGTAAACAGAAGAGAATAAAGATTAATATAGAAATGTTCAGGATATCTAATTTTTCATGATGGCAACATTGCAAAAAAAAAAAAAAAAAAGCCATAAATTTGCTCGCTCAGCCAAGTGTAAAAAAAAACGATGAAATTACAGATTTTTTTTTTGGGTGGCGCTTTATTAATTTTTAATTGTGCTATAAATGAGTTGATAATTATACAGTTGCCGTTAGGGATCCCGGTGTAAGTGATGCCGTTCTGACTTCCCATATGCTGTGCCTTGCAGTCAGCTTACAGATGCTGTACAAGCTGAAGACCTCCAAGGTGTTCGAGAAGCAGAAGGTGGGAGAAGGGAAGCAGACCGCCGAGATAGTAGAGGACGATCCTTTCGCCATCCAGGCCATGTCATGGTGCCCAGAGAGCAGGATCTTCTGCGTGGCCGGAGTGTCGGCCTATGTCATCCTCTACAGATTCAGCAAGCATGAAGTGATCACGGAAATTGTGGTAAGTGCTAAGAGTTTTTTTTTTTATTCCCCCCCCCCCCAATACAATTTAACCTAATAAAGGCCCAGATTCACATACATTTGGGCGTAGCGTAATCCATTTACACCACGCCGCCGCAAATTATTTGAGCAAGTGCCGTATTCGCAAAGCACTTGCTCCGTAATTTGCGGCGGCGTAGTGTAAATGGCCCGGCGTATGGCCGCGTAATTCAAAGGGGGCGGCTTGTATTCAAATTAGCTGTAAAATAGCCCAGTGCGCATGCTCCAGCTCACGACGGAAAACGTCAATGACGCCGACGTGAGCGTCATTGACGTAAAGTCGTATTCAAGAACGACTTAGTAAAACGATGGAAAAAGACGACGCGGACACGACGCCATACTTAACATGGCATACGGCGAACTATCTTAAGGTTACCTCTCATATAGCAGGGGTAACCTTACGCTTACGGAAACAACGTAAATGACGACGACGCGGCGCAAATTAGTTCGGGAATCGGCGTATCAGGCTCATTTGCATAGTCAAATGAGACCTGAACGTAAACGCCACCTAGCGGTCAGCGTTGTATTGCATTTAGGATCCGACGGTTGTTTTGCAAATACAAAACAATGATACGCCGGCGGGAATTTAGAATTTAGTAACTCTTTTGAGAATCTGGCCCTATGTTTTCTGTTATTTAAAACAGAAAAAAAGCAGCCTTTTGCTGAAATGCCGTATTTGCCGGCGTATAAGAGGACCCCCTATTTTAAAAAATGTTTTTGTTTTCTTATTTATTTTTATTTATTTTATAATTTTTTACACTGAAATAAAAATAAACCCTGATATAGGGGGCACTGTTGGGGACCCTCATGTAAGGATGAGCTCTGATGGAGACCCTAATATAGGGGGGCACTGTTGGGAACTATCATGTAAGGGTGGACCCTGATATAAAGGGACACTGTTGGGGACCCTCAAGTAAGGGTGGACTCTGGTGGGGACACTGTTGGGGACCATCATGTAAGGGTGGAACTGATGTGAAGGGGTGGTATTTATTTTTTATTTTTAGGCTGGTTATTTTTGTAAAATATTTGATGTGGCCCTCC
Source organism: Rana temporaria (assembly GCF_905171775.1). Taxonomy (NCBI): domain Eukaryota; kingdom Metazoa; phylum Chordata; class Amphibia; order Anura; family Ranidae; genus Rana; species Rana temporaria. The sequence goes on along the minus strand of NC_053490.1, from coordinate 536,165,294 downwards.
ATATTGAAAAGTTTGGAGACCCCTGGTATATATATATATATATATATATATATGATCTAATATGCTACTATTATTTTCCTTATTGCTATGTTACTTGTATTTCTGTTCTCTTTAAGTCCTTGGAAGCACGACTGCTGTGCGAGATTGAGGAAATGATGACTCCCGACCCAGACAGTGTCCTTCCTTTCCCTGAACCCACATCCCAACCCCTGTCCATGAAGAGCAGGATGTTGGCTGGCAGTGCCAATACTGTCACCAATGAGGGGCCTCCAAAGGACAGTATACCATGTCTGAGGTGAGAGTTCACTCCTACATTAACTCAGAAGGTCTTCTCCTCCTCCTTGCCTTCTTGTCCTCTTTACACTCTCTTTACACCAGTGGTTCTCAACCTTCTAGTGCTGTGACCCCTTAATAAAATTTCCCAAGTTGAGGGGACCCCTAACAGTAAAATTTGTCAGCACCCGGGGCAAGACAAGTAATTTTCACCCCTAACCCATGGACATTTAGCGCTACCTGAGTCCTTTTAATGGCAACTATAATCACAGGTAGTGCTACTCACTGTGTCTCTGACTTTGTGGTGTCTCGTAGCAGTGACACCTATGCCGAAATCAGGAGATAGGGTCTCCTCCAGCCCCTCCCACTTCACATTCCTCACCAGTTACCTGACCTCTAGTCTTTGCCCCCCCAGCCTTGCTGTGAACTGAATAGGCACCTGCGAAGAGGCTGAGTGGGCGGCTGCGGGCTCCAGGAACACCACAGCTGGGCTGCCACAGGCTCCAGGGATAGCCCAGCTGGGTGGCTGCAAAAAAAGGCTGGGAGAGTGGTGTGGGCTTCAGGAACAGCCCAGGATTGGGTGACCCCTGGCAAATCATCATTCGACCCCCAAGGGGGTCCCGACCCCCAGGTTGAGAACCACTGCTTTACACGTTATTGTATAGTGTAAATATAGCCCAATATTATAGAGCTACTTATTCCAAAATCTACTTATTACTACAGTGTAATATAGAAAAGAATCCCCCCCCCACCCACTCTCCTTTAAAATAATCACATTTTGTTGCTTTGCAATCTGAAATGAAGACAGACACAGTTTTTGTTTTATCAAGCTGTGCAACTTATCACATCCAAGTAAAAGATATGTAGCACTACCCCCGGAGGAGCTGCTAGATTTTTTGGGGCGGCACATTTACCTTGTGGCTCTTTCCGAATTCCTAGGGGTGAATGGTGCATATAGCAGAAGTAAAGGAATGTCCGCAACAAGTGTCCTTTTTCTGTGCCCTTTATTACCCAGCCGGGTAAAAACAATGAAAGGGATAGAGGTTGAAAAGAGAAGGAGAACAGCAGATACAGGCGTAGTATTTGGAAACAGTCCTGCTCCCATATGTAACACTTTCCTTACCACTCCTGCCTGAGTGGGCTTAGCGCACCCGGACAGGCCTCTCTCACTGACCTGGCAGCCGGAGTATCACTCGAGCTGTTTTAGGACAAAGTCTCTGCCACAGACCCTCCTGAAATGAACTTGGACTTGAGGAAAAAGTCTCTGCCACAGGTCCTCTCTGATTGTAGATACGGAGGCAACCCTCCTTGATAGAATTATGCCTGGATCTCCTTCTTAACGTCGCCCAGGTACCGACTGACAGGTGATCAATCCTTCAGTGTCTGGCTACCTTGATCCCCGGTGGTTTGTGGAAATCCTTTTGGATCGCCAGCCTCTCATTGGCGCTCCTCAGACGGACTCCCCACCGAACAGCTATACCGCTTGGGATCCTCAAAAGTGGGAACCCAGTCGATCACTGGCTCCCCGTCGCTGCTCAAATGTTCCGGGCCAACATGGTCCCGGTGACTTGTCGTTAAGGTTCCCCTAACGAGATGGTTCCTGTAAGGACTGCGCAGGCGCAATCCTTGCCGACGTAAATCTCCGAACCTCGGCCGGAATCCAGGCTCATTCTTTAACATCCCCGTGGATTGGAGGATGTTAAAAAAAGAGCCAAGAGGCCGAGCGAGCCGTCCGAGCAAAGCGAGGACGTGCCGACAGGCCACTTTCCTCAAATTCCACGTTGCCCTGGATGCCGGCCGAGGGTCGGAGATTTCCGTCGGCAAGGATTGCGCCTGCGCAGTCCTTACAGGAACCATCTTGTTAGCCGGAAACCATATCGGCAGATCACCGGAACCAGGAACACCGCGTAGCACGCACGCCCCGGCCAGGTAGGCCATAACGCCGGGCCGCTGTGATATGATCACCCTAAAGGTGGGCACCACACTGGAAGAAGACCCAGGCTCAATGGCGTCTCCCAGCATACCCAGCGAGGACACACCCTCCTGATTGGCTGCTGGCAAAGGACACCCAAAGCTTAACTCCACTGTTATCCCACCTGTCGCCCCGGGGTGGGATAACACCCCAGTAACCACAGAATGAGCCCACAGTACAGCTAAGCTGAAACAGAGACCCTACTTGAACATTGTAATTGGGTTCAGAGTCATTAGCACTCTGACTACCCTCTAAATTTCGATAGCACCGGTACTTGGAAGTAACCAGACTCTACAGATACAACACCATGTCATAAAAAAAGTTCAGTTGGAAAAAAAAATCATCCCCTCGTAAAATGACTTGTAAACTTAACTACTTGCCGACCAGCCGCCGCAGTTCTACGGAGGCAGGTCGGCTCCCCTGCGCGAGAACCCGTAGCTCTACGTCGGCTCTCGAAGCGGCCACTAGAGGCGCATGCATGCCGTCAGAGGCGCGCGCCCCCCCGCTCGTCCCTGACTCCCGTGCGCGTGCCCGGCGGGCGCGATCGCCGCCGGGCACCCGCGATTGCTCGTTACAGAGCGAGGACCTGGAGCTGTGTGTGTAAACATACAGCTCCCGGTCCTGTCAGGAGAGAAATGTATGAACAGCGATCAGTCATTGCCCCTAGTGAGGCCACCCCCCCTACACTTAGAACACACCCAGGGAACATACTTAACCCCTTCCCCGCCCCCCTAGTGTTAACCCCAGTGGCATTTTTATAGTAATCCAATGCATTTTTAAAGCACTGATCGCTATAAAAATGCCAATGGTCCCAAAAATGTGTCAAAAGTGTCCGAAGTGTCCGCCATGTCGCAGTACCGAAAAAAAAATCGCTGATCGCCGCCATTACTAGTAAAAAAAAAATATTAATAAAAATGCCATCAAACTACCCCCTATTTTGTAAACGCTATAACTTTTGCGCAAACCAATCAATAAACGTTTATTGCGATTTGTTTTACGGAAAAAATATGAAGAAGAATACGTATCGGCCTAAACTGAGGAGGATATTTATATTTTTGGGGGATATTTATTATAGCAAAAAGTAAAAAATATTATTTTTTATCAAAATTGTCGCTCTATTTTTGTTTATAGCCCAAAAACTAAAAACCCCAGAGGGGATCAAATACCACCAAAAGAAAGCTCTATTTGTGGGAAAAAAAGGACGCCAATTTTGTTTGGGAGCCACGCCGCACGACCGCGCAATTGTCAGTTAAAGCGACGCAGTGCCGAATCGCAAAAAGTGCTCTGGTCTTTGACCAGCAATATGGTCCGGGGGTTAAGTGGTGAATGAGGTGTATCTAATCCCCTTTTCAATGGCACGCAAAGCCATTTGACTTTCAACTGTGATCAGCCGTGATTTTTTTGATTAGCTCAGCATGAAAAGAGCTTTCCTGGAGCATTTAAGCTGAAGCAAACAATCACCTATGGGTGGCGAGGCACTGACACTGGGATCTCCGGGGATAAAGTTGTGGAGAAGCACATGTCAGAAGATGGATACAAACCATTTCAAAAGCTTTATCAATGCCTAGAAGCACAGTGAAGTCTATTATTAAGAAGTGGAAGGCATTTGGTAGAACACAGACCCTACCTGGATCAGGACGCTTCGCTCCAAACTGGATAAGGAGCCAAGAGGAAACTGGTCAGAGAGGCAACCAAGAGAAGCCTACAGCAACTCTGAGACAGTTGCAGGAATTTACGACAAAGAGTGCTCTTTGTGTGCACGTGGCAACAATATCACAACTTCTCCACAAATGTGGCTTTTATGGGGGGAAGGGTTACAAGAAAAAAGCTGCTCCTCAGGGAAAGGCCACATGCAGTCACCACTGAGCTTTGCCATAACACACCTTAACCACTTCAGCCGCGGACCATTTTGCTGGTCAATGACCGGGCCACTTTTTGCGATTCGGCACTGCTTCGCTTTAACTGACAATTGCGCGGTCGTGCGACGTGGCTCCCAAACAAAATCGGCGTCCTTTTTTTCCCACAAATAGAGCTTTCTTTTGGTGTTATTTGATCACCTCTGCGGTTTTTATTTTTTGCGCTATTAACAAAAATTGAGCGTCAATTTTGAAAAAAAAATGAATATTTTTTACTTTTTGCTATAATAAATATCCCCCAAAAATATATAAAAAAAAATATTTTTTCCCTCAGTTTAGGCCGATACGTATTCTTCTACATATTTTTCGTAAAAAAAAATCGCAATAAGCGTTTATTGATTGGTTTGCGCAAAAGTTATAGCGTCTACAAAATAGGGGATAGTTTTATGGCATTTTTATTAATATTTTAATTTTTTTACTAATAATGGCGGCGATCGGCGATTTTTATCGGTACTGCAACATTATGGCGGACACTTTGGACACTTTTGACACATTTTTGGGACCATTGGCATTTTTATAGCGATCAGTGCTATAAAAATGCATTGATTACTGTAAAAATGCCACTGGCAGGGAAGGGGTTAACACTAGGGGGCGAGTAAGGGGTTAATTATGTTCCCTAGGGACTGACTAGGGGAAATGACAGATCGCTGTTCATACATTGTATAAACAAACGGTCAGGCATTTCTCCCCTGACAGGACCGGGAGCTGTGTGTTTACACACACAGCTCCTGGTTCACGCTTTGTAACGAGCGATCGCGGGTGCCGCGCGTCGGGACCAGGGGCGCGCGCCCCTAGTGGCTGAAATGTAAAATCACGTTAATGTTACGTGATTTTGCGCAGCCGAGCCGACCTGCCGCCGTAAAACTACGGTGGGCGGTCGGCAAGCGGTTAAAGATTCTGAGGCCACATAGAAAAAGGCGTGATGGTCAGATGATACTAAAATTGGTTGTAAACCCTTAAAAAAAACACAAAAAAAAAAAAAAATCCCGCAAGACAAAGGCATAATGAACTAGCATACTAGCTCATTATGTGTTACTTACCTTAGATCGAAGCCTCCACAGCCGTCCCCAGATTCACAAAGCACTTACGCCGACGTATAACAAGTTACGCCAACGTAAGTGCAAATGTGCGCCGTCGTATCTGTGCGCCAGACCCACAAACAGATATGCGCCTAAAACCAGGCTACACCCTGCCGACGTAGCTTGCTTACACCGGCGTAGGGTGGGCGCACATTTAGGCCGGGCGCATGGTGCCTCTCCCATTGATTAGCCATTCAAACATGCAAATGAGGGAAATACGGGCGATTCACGAACCTGCGTGCGCCCGACGCAGGCTACGCGAGGTGCGCGTAAGTTGTATGTCCGGCGTAAAGTTATTCCTCATAAAGGAGGTGCAACCCAGCAACAGACATGCAAAGGTCTGCACCAGGGAACAGAAGCCGGCGTATTTTACGTTGGACGTGTGTCTGGCTGGGCGTAGGTTACGTTCACGCCGTACGCAATGATCCGGCGTAGTTTAGGCAGTTGTTCCGACGTGGTTGTGATCAGGCGCAGGGGGATGCGTCCACGTCACGGCGCATGCGCAGTTCGTGATACGTATCTGTCTGGCGCTCGGCCCATCATTTGCATGGGGTCACGCCTCATTTGCATGGGTCACGCCCACTTCCACCTACGCCGGCGTATGCCTTTGAATCCCACGCCACGCTGGCGCAGCGTTGGGAGCACTGGCTTGCTGAATGCATTGCTTGCCTCTATGCGCTGCGTTGGCGTAGCGTACATTGGTTACTCTACAGCGGCGTAATGTGCGCCCACACTCTGTGAATCTGGGCCAATGTCTCCCCCGCCGACATCTCTCCCGGGGCTTACTTCCGGGTATCGCAAAAAACAGTGTCTGTCTTCATTTCAGCCTGCAAAGCAACAGACTGAGCCCAGGCAAGTTTCCTTGCACGCCCGGGTAGCTGCGGGTTAACGGTAGTGCGGTTGGCTGCCGTAGATTGCGTGCATTGATGTGGAATGGCGGTGCCCCCGTTTTCCGTACAGCCTTGAGATCCCCCTTTGCTCAGATTACAGTGATTACCCAAACGCGAGCGCGCGCGCACGCACACTTTATACCGCCATGCAGCAGAGTAGACTAATAACCACATCACACTGGCAGCAAGCAAGCCTTGAAAGCTGTAATTTAATAGTAATTACAGTATTATTTGCAGCGCTTTGCTTACAAAAGACTCTGCGTATTCGTAATTAACTGTGTTTCAGCGTTCCTCAATTTGTTGAAACAACAACTCATTTTGTCTAATTCTAGGTTAGCGAGAGGATTTTTTTGTGTTCGTTTTTTTTTTTTTCCTGCAGAGGTCTGCCCGCTCTCTGATTATTCGAGGGAAAACATCGGCTCGGTTAATGACGCTCTCGAGCTGACGGAAGGGCCGCAAACTCTTTTCATGAAGGATTAGCCCTGCCGGACCTATTTTACGCTTCTTTCACACTCCGGGGCGGCTATGAACATGAAGAAAAGCCCCGGTGTGATTCCGGCAGATTGATGCTGCTCCTTTCCGATGATCCGTATGATAAACGGTTTATTCAGAAAGCTGTAACTAATTTATATTGCCTCGCAGGAGCTTTCTGATTCGGTAGAATACACTCCCCGTTCAACTGGTTTTGGACTCGGACAACAACAGCAAATTGTCGGAAGTTTAATCGACTTTTATTTAGCCATTTCTGAGTCCGTTTTTATTACATACCTAGTGATGGCATCATGACTAGGTCTCTAGGTCCTAGTGATGACTTCATGACTAGGTCCTAGTGATGACATCATGACTAGGTCCTAGTGATGACATCATGACTAGGTCTCTAGGTCCTAGTGATGACATCATGTCTAGGTCCTAGTGATGACGACATGACTAGGTCTCTAGGTCCTAGTGATGACATCATGTCTAGGTCCTAGTGATGACATCATGACTAGGTCTCTAGGTCCTAGTGATGACATCATGACTAGGTCTCTAGGTCCTAGTGATGACATCATGACTAGGTCTCTAGGTCCTAGTGATGACATCATGACTAGGTCTCTAGGTCCTAGTGATGACATCATGACTAGGTCTCTAGGTCCTAGTGATGACATCATGACTAGGCCTCTTGGTCCTAGTGATGACATCATGACTAGATCTCTAGGTCCTAGTGATGACGACATGACTAGGTCTCTAGGTCCTAGTGATGACATCATGTCTAGGTCCTAGTGATGACATCATGACTAGGTCTCTAGGTCCTAGTGATGACATCATGACTAGGTCTCTAAGTCCTAGTGATGACGACATGACTAGGTCTCTAGGTCCTAGTGATGACGACATGACTAGGTCTCTTAGGCCTCGTACACACGACCGAACATGTCTGCTGAAACTGGTCCGCAGACCAGTTTCAGCGGACATGTTCGGTCGTCTGTACGTCCGACCGGACAATTTTCCGGCGGATCGGACAGGTTTCCAGCGGACAAATGTTTCTTAGCATGCTAAGAAACATGTCCGCTGGAAGCCTGTCCGTCGGACATGTTTGGTCGTCTGTACGACTTACTGGACATGTCCGCTCGGCCGAAAGGCCTCGCAGGCGTCAAAGTGATTCGACGCATGCGTGGAAGCATTGACCTTCCAGGGTCGCGCACGTCGCTGTGTCATCGTCGCGGCAACGGCGCGGCCACGTCACCGCGTATACTGTCCGCGGGGATTTTGGTTTGATGGTGTGTACAACCATCAGACCAAAATCCGGCAGCGGACATGTCCGATGAAAACGGTCCGGTGGACCGTTTTCATCGGCCAGTCCGTGTTTACGAGGCCTAAGTCCTAGTGATGACGACATGACTAGGTCTCTAGGTCCTAGTGATGACATCATGACTAGGCCTCTAGGTCCTAGTGATGACATCATCTCTAGGTCCTAGTGATGACATCATGACTAGGTCTCTAGGTCCTAGTGATGACTTCATGACTAGGTCTCTAGGTCCTAGTGATGACATCATGACTAGGCCTCTAGGTCCTAGTGATGACATCATGACTAGGTCTCTAGGTCCTAGTGATGACATCATGACTAGGTCTCTAGGTCCTAGTGATGACATCATGACTAGGTCCTAGTGATGACATCATGTCTAGGTCCTAGTGATGACGACATGACTAGGTCTCTAGGTCCTAGTGATGACATCATGTCTAGGTCCTAGTGATGACGACATGACTAGGTCTCTAGGTCCTAGTTATGACATCATGATGACATCATGTCTAGGTCCTAGTGAAGACATCATGACTAGGTCCTAGTGATGATGACATAACTAGGTCTCTAGGTCCTAGTGATGACATCATGTCTAGGTCCTAGTGATGACATCATGACTAGGCCTCTAGGTCCTAGTGATGATGACATGACTAGGTCTCTAGGTCCTAGTGATGACGACATGACTAGGTCTCTAGGTCCTAGTGATGACATCATGTCTAGGTCCTAGTGATGACATCATGACTAGGCCTCTAGGTCCTAGTGATGACATCATGACTAGGTTCTAGTGATGACATCATGACTAGGTCTCTAGGTCCTAGTGATGACGACATGACTAGGTCTCTGTGTTTTTCTATGCTATGCAGCAGTGGCAGCTGTTTTTTTTGGGGGGGGGCAAACAAGCAACCCCCCCCCCTTGCCAGGGGCCAGCGGCACCCCAATCCCTCCCCCCCTGCAGTTTGCCGGTCGGTCCGACACTTACCCCATGTAGGCGGATCGCGGGCAGCGGCTCCGTGTCCTCTCCTCCATCGGCGGCTTCCAGTGTGCGGCTCCTCCCCTCCTCATAGGCGCCCAATAGGATCGCCTGTCCTTTCAGACAATCGGGTGATGGGTAAACATGTGCAATTTGTTTCGTTCCTGAACTTGTTTTTTAACGAATATAGACAAATTAGTTAATTCGGAAATTATAGAAACCCGTTTAACAAACTTTTCCAAATATTTGAAATTTCCGAAATTCTCAAATTCCAAATCTCGGAAATTCGAAATTCTTCAAATTCGAAAATCCGAAAATAAGGATGAAAATCCGAAAATTCAAAAGAACGAAAATCTGAAAATTAGAAAACCCAAAAATTGGGTTCCAATAGAGGATCTTTGTGATGTGGTGGAGCGGGATGTGCAGCCGACAAATCTGAAGCAACTGTGTGATGTCATCACGTCACTAGGGAGCAAAAGCTCTGAGGAACGTTTCCAACACCTTGTTGTATCTATTCCCCCAAGAATGAAGGCTAAAGGGGGTCCAGCCTGCTACTAGCAAGGTGTACCTAATAAAGGGGATCCAACCCGCTACTAGCAAGGAGGACCTAATAAAGGGGGTCCAACCCGCTACTAGCAAGGTGTACCTAATAAAGGGGATCCAACCCGCTACTAGCAAGGTGTACCTAATAAAGGGGATCCAACCCGCTACTAGCAAGGTGTACCTAATAAAGGGGATCCAACCGCTACTAGCAAGGTGTACCTAATAAAGGGGATCCAACCCGCTACTAGCAAGGTGTACCTAATAAAGGGGGTCCAACCCGCTACTAGCAAGGTGTACCTAATAAAGGGGATCCAACCCGCTACTAGCAAGGTGTACCTAATAAAGGGGATCCAACCCACTACTAGCAAGGTGTACCTAATAAAGGGGGTCCAACCCGCTACTAGCAAGATGGACCTAATAAAGGGGATCCAACCCACTACTAGCAAGGTGTACCTAATACAGGGAATCCAACCCGCTACTAGCAAGGTGTACCTAATAAAGGGGATCCAACCCACTACTAGCAAGGTGTACCTAATAAAGGGGGTCCAACCCGCTACTAGCAAGATGGACCTAATAAAGGGGGTCCAACCCGCTACTAGCAAGATGGACCTAATAAAGGGGATCCAACCCGCTACTAGCAAGGTGTACCTAATATAGGGGGTCCAACCCGCTACTAGCAAGGTGTACCTAATAAAGGGGATCCAACCCACTACTAGCAAGGTGTACCTAATAAAGGGGGTCCAACCCGCTACTAGCAAGATGGACCTAATAAAGGGGATCCAACCCGCTACTAGCAAGGTGTACCTAATACAGGGAATCCAACCCGCTACTAGCAAGGTGTACCTAATAAAGGGGATCCAACCCACTACTAGCAAGGTGTACCTAATAAAGGGGGTCCAACCCGCTACTAGCAAGATGGACCTAATAAAGGGGATTCCACCCGCTACTAGCAAGGTGTACCTAATATAGGGGGTCCAACCTGCTACTAGCAAGGTGGACCTAATAAAGGGGGTCCAACCCGCTACTAGCAAGGTGTACCTAATATAGGGGGTCCAACCCACTACTAGCAAGGTGGACCTAATAAAGGGGGTCCAACCTGCTACTAGCAAGGTGTACCTAATATAGGGGGTCTAACCCGCTACTAGCAAGATGGACCTAATAAAGGGTGTCCAACCCACTACTAGCAAGATGGACCTAATAAAGGGTGTCCAACCTGCTACTAGCAAGGTGTACCTAATAACGTGACCGGTGAAGTGTATGACGCCCCAACTGCAACTCAGTGCAGCGCCAAGTCACAACGCTGTGTAGCAGAGCGCAGGACAACACACTACCGTTCAATGTGGTACAGGGGGTGGATTTACTAAAACTGTAGAGTGTAAAATCTGGTGCAGCTGTGGATGGTAGCCAATCAGCTTCTAACTTCATCTTGCTCAGTTAAGCTTTGACAAAATACCTGGAAGCTGATTAGTTTCTATGCAGAGCTGCACCAGATTGTGCGCTTTCCAGTGCTGAAACCAAGTGCCCCAATAAGGAGCTCCGCAACCACGGGCGAATGTTGTGCAGCCGTAAGACTTTGTTACCCCTTATGTAAATGAGATATAAGATGAGTGATAATTGTTTCCTTCTCTATCTCTGTGCAGTGTGAAGAGCCGACCAGTGAGGATGCCCCCGGGGTACCAGGCAGACCTTGTAGTCCAGCTTGTGTGGGTGGATGGAGAACCTCCGCAACAGATCACCAGCCTAGCTGTGAGCTCCGCCTATGGACTGTGAGTACCGATACTGTTAGGAGCACAGGGAGGAAGGGTACCAAATTTTTTGGGTGAAGCTCCGCTTTAACTTGGTTTGCCAACTAAACACCAAGGGGCAGATCCACAGACAGAGTACGCCGGCGTATCTACTGATATGCCGGCGTACTTTCAAATTACCCGCGTCGTATCTTTGGTTTGAATCCTCAAACCAAGATACAACGGCATCTGGGTTAGATCCGACAGGTGTACGTCCTCGTACGCCTTCGGATCGTAGATGCAATACTTCGGCGTCCGCTGGGTGGAGTTTGCGTCGTTTACCACGTCGGGTATGCAAATTATCTATTTCCGACGATCCACGAACGTACGCGCGGCCGTCGCAATCTCTTACGTCGTCTCTAGTCGGCTTTTTCCGGCGTATAGTTAAAGCTGCTTTTTTGCGGCGTATAGTTAGATTTGCCATGTTAAGTATGGCCGTCGTTCCCGCGTCGAAATTTGAATTTTTTCTTTTTTTTGCGTAAGTCGTCCGTGAATCGGGATGGACGTAAGTCACGTCTAAGTTTAAAAAATTACGTCCTTGCGACTTCATTTCGCGCAATGCACGGCAGGAAATTTAGGGACGGCGCATGCGCAGTTCATTCGGCGCGGTGACGCGCTTCATTTAAATGAAACACGCCCCCTAATCGCTGATTTGAATTCCGCGCCGTTACGCTGCGTGAGATACACTACGCCGCTGTAACTTACACGCGCGAATTCTTTGGGGATTCGAACCGGCCTAATGTAAGTTACAGCGGCGTAGCGTATCTCACATACGCTGCGCCGATCTATTTGTATGTGAATCTACCCCCAAATAAGCGATTCCACCACGCCCAATACACATAAATCAACAACAATTAAAGTGTGGCGCTACCCTTAAATGTACATATACAACAAATAGCGCTTTCAACACGTCAAATAGGGATGGGCCGAACACCCCTCGGTTCGGTTTTGCACCCCAGAACACGAACAGGCAAAAAGTTTGAGCGAACACGCGAACCCCCATTAAACACGAACATGAAAAATCAAAAGTGCTAATTTTAAAGGGTTATAATATGCAAGTTATTGTAATAAAAAGTGTTTTGGGGACCCGGGTCCTGCCCCAGGGGACATGTATCAATGTTTTTTGTTTTTTTTTAGGAGCAGTAATTTTAATAATGCTTAAAGGGGTTGTAAAGGAATTTTTTTTTTTCATAATAAGCATCCTTTACCTGCAGACATTCCTCTTTTCACTTCCTCATTTTTCGTTTTTGCTCAGAAGTTGCTCTATTTCTTCTCTGTTCTGTTCACTTCCTGCTTGTCTGATTGTTACTCACCACCGTGATGGGAGGCTTTACTGCGGTGGTCAGTGACGTGCTCACCCCCTCCTGGGAACTACATCTGTGTGGCAGGACGCTCTCTACGTGTTAGGCCTCGTACACACGACCGGATCTGTCCGATGAAACCGGTCCGCGGACCGTTTTCATCGGACATGTCCGCTCGGAGATTGTGGTCTGATGGTTGTACACACCATCAAACCAAAATCCGCGCGGACAGAATACGCGGTGACGTGACGACAACGTGACGGCGACAATGATGCGGCGACGTGCACGAACACGGAAGTTAAATGATTCCACGCATGCGTCCAATCACTTCATGCGCGGGTTCTCAGGCCAGCGGACATGTCTGATCGGTCATACTGACCATCGGACATGTCCGGCGGACATCGTTCCAGCGGACAAGTTTCTTAGCATGCTAAGAAATTTTTGTCCGCCGGAAAAACGGTCGGCTGGACAAATGTCCGCTGGAAAACGGTCCGGTCGGCCGTACAGACGACCAAACATGTCAGCGGACATGTTCAGTCGTGTGTACGAGGCCTTAGAGACTTCAAGGAGGTGTGAATTACTGGGTGTGCCGCAATGCATACTGGGAAATGTAGTTCTTACATGAACCCGCTACTAGCAAGGTGTACCTAATAAAGGGAGGTGTACCTAATAAAGGGGTTCCAACCCGCTACTAGCAAGGTGTACCTAATAAAGGGGTTCCAACCCACTACTAGCAAGGTGTACCTAATAAAGGGGTTCCAACCCGCTACTAGCAAGGTGTACCTAATAAAGGGGTTCCAACCCGCTACTAGCAAGGTGTACCTAATAAAGGGGTTCCAACCCACTACTAGCAAGGTGTACCAAGGTGTTATGACGTCACGCCCGGGTACCGGAATGTAAACAAAGCCGCAATTGCGGCTGAAAGCATGAGATCCGTGATTTTTTTTATTTTTTTACATTCCTTGTAATAGGAATACAAGTGATAAAAAAAAAAAAAAAAAGTGTAATAATAAAATAAATGAAGTAACCTGGTAACCTGTAAAGAAAAATTAAGCGACATCTATGGAGATTTTTAAAGGGGTGGTTCACCCTAAAAACGACTTTTTCTTATTCCACTGCCCCCCACATTACAATCCGATTAAGGCTCTTATTATTTTTTTCATGCTGTACATACCTTAGTACAGCATATTCACCCGTGCATCCGGGTTGCGAGTCCCGCGGGAGTGGGCGTTCCTCACATGCTGGTGATTGACGTTTTGCCCAAAAACGAGCTCCCCCCCGTCGCGTAAGCCGCGTCACGATTGGCGAAAGGAACCGAACGGCGATGCGCATGCGCAGTATAGCGCCGACTCGCCGTTCGCCTCCTTTCGCCAACCGTGACGCGGCTTACGCAACGGGGGGAGCTCGTTTTTGGGCAAAACGTCAATCACCAGCATGTGAGGAACGCCCACTCCCGCGGGACTCGCAACCCGGATGCACGGGTGAATATGCTGTACTAAGGTATGTACAGCAGGAAAAAAATAATAAGAGCCTTAATCGTATTGTAATGTGGGGGGGCCAGTGTAATAATAAAAAGTCGTTTTTAGGGTGAACCACCCCTTTAAGTACTGAAGTTTGTCGCCATTCCATGAGTGTGCGCATTTTTAAAGCGTGACATGTTAGGCCCCGTACACACGACCGAACATGTCTGCTGAAACTGGTCCGCGGACCAGTTTCAGCAGACATGTTCGGTCGTGTGTAGGCCCGAGCGTGCAGGATTCCAGCATACATTTGCCCGCCGGGCCTTTTTCCAGCGGGCAAATATTTCTGGACTTGTTTTAAAACAGCCCGCTGAAATCCTGTCCGCTCGGACATGTTCGGTTGTCTGTACAGACCTACCGTACATGTCCGAGCGCCCGCCATCCCTCGCATGCGCCGAATGACTTCGACGCATGCGTGGAAGCATTGAACTGGCATGGCCGCCCACGTCGCCGCGTCATCGTCGCAGCGACGGTACAGACACGCCCCGCGTATTGTTTACGTGCGGATTTCTGTATGATGGTGAGTACAGCCACCATACAGAAATCCCCGGGCAGACATGTACGGTGAAAACGGTCCGACGGACCGGTTTCATCGTACATGTTTGCTTGTCTGTACCCGGCATTAGGTGTCTATTTACTCGGCGTAACATCATCTTTCACATTATACACAAAAATTGGGCTAAGTTTACTGTTTTGTTATTTTTTAATTCATGAAACCGTTTTTTCCCCCCAAAAAAGGCGTTTGAAAAATGATTGCGCAAATACCGTGCAAGACAAAAAGTTGCAATGACCGCCATTTTATTCCCTAGGGTGTCTGCTAAAAAAACATATTTTGGGCTAGATTCAGCATTGATTTACACCGCGTAAATTCAAAGCTGCGCCGGCGTATCTTCTTTCTGTATCCAGAAAGCAAGATACGCCGACATTAGCCTAAGATGCGACTGGCGTAAGTCTCTTACACCGTCGTATCTTAGGGTGCATATTTACGCTGGCCGCTAGGTGGCGCTTCCGTCGTTTTCGGCGTAGAATATGCAAATGACCTAGATACGCCGATTCACAAATTTACGTACGCCCGGCGCTATTTTTTTACGTCGTTTACGTTAGGCTTTTTCGGCGCAAGGTTGCTCCTGCTATTATGAGGCGTACGCAATGTTAAGTATTGACGTCGTTGCCGCGTCAAATTTTGAATTTTTTACGTCGTTTGCTTAAGTCGTTCGCAAATAGGGCTGGACGTAATTTACGTTCATGTCTAAACCAATGACGTCCTTGCGGCGTACCTTGGAGCAATGCACACTGGGAAATTCCACGGACGGCGCATGCGCCGTTTGGGAAAAACATGTCGGGTTCACCAAGAATTAACATAAAACACGCCCCCTCATACTCATTTGAATTACGCACGCTTACGCCGGCCCCATTTACGCTACGCCGCCGTAACTTAGAAGGCAAGTGCTTTGTGAATACAGCACTTGCCTCTCTGACTTACGGCGGCGTAGCGTAAATACGATACGCTGCGCCGCTGTAAGAATGCGCACCCCTACCTGAATCTAGCCCATAGTGTTTGGGGGTTCTGAGTAATTTTCTAGCAAAAAAATTATGATTTTTGCGTGTAGAAGAGAAGTGCCAGAATAGGCGCGGTATGGAAGTGCTTAAACTGAAATCTCTGTTTAAATGTATCGAAATGTTTCTATATACTTGCTGATTTTTGGTAATGAGACAAACCGGAAAACATCGCCCTTGTGACTCTGTGATTTGTGCTTGTTTCAGAATTGCCTTCGGAAACGGTACCGGATTGGCCGTTGTAGATTACATTCAGAAAACCATCTTGCTCAGCATGGGGACGGTGGAACTATACGGGACAAGCG
This sequence comes from Rana temporaria, assembly GCF_905171775.1. Taxonomy (NCBI): domain Eukaryota; kingdom Metazoa; phylum Chordata; class Amphibia; order Anura; family Ranidae; genus Rana; species Rana temporaria. Next base: position 536,149,410 of record NC_053490.1, on the reverse strand, counting down.
ATCCGTACCAGCGCCAGCCACGCTCTCCGCGCAAGAGTAAGCAGTTCAATGCAGGTACGTCAGAGGACGGGGTGTGTTACCCTCCGCCGGTCTAGCATGAGGCTGCATGAGGATTGTGTGTGTCGCTCACCGATCGGTCCTCCAGTTTGTGGAGGATTGTGTCGTGTCTGGTGATTCCATGTAATGCAGAGCATACTTGCTGCATATCTCCCGGTCTTGGCTCTCGTCACATGAGACCTCTGCAGTACCTTTCAGGGATGGTTCATATCTTTTGCATAATATGGAAACTATATTAATGAAGCCGGCAAAGCCGAGGGCCACACACTTTAAAATCTCAGTTTCCTTAATAGTTACCAACAACTATGTAGTACGTTTTTTTGCTAAAGAGTGTTGTACCACCGCTGCCCCCCCCTCCCATGCACAGACAGGCCAGTTTATTGGCAGAGGCCCCCACAACACCTTGGATGTGTTATGTAGACATCCCAGGAGCCATGCGCACACCACAAAGGTCTCTGCCCAATTCAGATCTCCGTTAAAGATGGCGGCACTGGAGTAGAGGAGGGGGCGAAGGGAAAAAGACATTGGAGGGCTGTCTCCGACACTGGCTGTTTTCAGTGGGATCAGGAGACATTCTAATGTTAATAGGGGCAGCCTCAGACATATCTTGGGGATATATGTATGCTTCTGGGACATATAGGGGGTAATCATATGGCACTAGGATGACTGGGAGGCTGGGGTGGAAATGGAAAAATCCATAAAAAGTCCCAAAAAAGAGCCACAGAACAATAAACAATAATCACTCATGTATCTGGGACATGTTATCTCGTGGAAGGAATGTGAAAAGCTTTTGTAGATTTTTGGCAGCCGACTTTTGTAGATATTTGGCAGCCGACTTTTGTAGATTATTGGCAGCCGGCTATGAAGAATTTTTGGCAGATGACTTTTGTTGAATGTTGGCAGCCGGCTTTTGTTTAATTTTGGCAGCCGGCTTTTGTAGAATGTTGGCAGCCGACTTTTGTAGATTTTTGGTAGCCGTCTTTTGTAGATTTTTGGCAGCCGACTTTTGTTGAATTTTGGCAGCCGACTTTTGTTGAATTTTGGCAGCCGACTTTTGTAGATTGTTGGCAGCCGGCTTTTGTTGAATTTTGGTAGCCGGCTTTTGTCGATTTTTGGTAGCCGGCTTTTGTAGATTATTGGCAGCCGGCTATGTAGAATTTTTGGCAGATGACTTTTGTTGAATGTTGGCAGCCGTCTTTTGTTGAATGTTGGCAGCCGTCTTTTGTTGAATTTTGGCAGCCGGCTTTTGTTTAATTTTGGCAGCCGGCTTTTGTAGAATGTTGGCAGCCGGCTTTTGTAGAATTATGATATACGGTTTTTATAGAATTTTGGCAGCCGGATTTTGTAGATTTTTGGCAGCCAGCTTTTGTAGCTTTTTGCCGGCTGGCTTTTGTAGATTTTTGGCAGCTGGCTCTTGTTGAATTTTGGCAGATGACTTTTGTAGATTTTTGGTAGCCGGCTTTTGTAGATTTTTGGCAGCCGGCTATGTAGAATTTTTGCCAGATGACTTTTGTTGAATATTGGCAGCCGTCTTTTGTTGAATTTTGGCAGCCAGCTTTTGTAGCTTTTTGCTAGCTGGCTTTTGTAGATTTTTGGCAGCCGGCTTTTATAGAATTTTGGCAGCTGGCTTTTGTAGATTTTTGACAGCCGGCTTTTGTCGATTTTTGGCAGCCGGCTTTTGTAGAATTATGGTATACGTTTTTATAGAATTTTTGGCAGCCGGATTTTGTAGATTTTTGTCAGCCAGCTTTTGTAGCTTTTTGCCAGCTGGCTTTTGTAGATTTTTGGCAGCCGGCTTTTATAGAATTTTGGCAGCCAGCTTTTGTAGATTTTTGCCAGCCGGCTTTTGTAGATTTTGGCCAGCTGTTTTTTGTAGAATTATGGCAGCCGGCTTTTGTAGAATTTTTGGCAGACGGCATTTGTTGAATTTTGGCAGCCGGCTTTGTTGAATTTTGGCAGCCGACTTTTGTTGAATTTTGGCAGCCGGTCCGAAGCTCCGTGACCGCGGGACCCGCGGACCTGATTGCCGCTGGAGTCCCGCAATCGATCCCTGGAGCTGAAGAATGGGGAGAGCTGTATGTAAACACAGCTTCCCCCTTCTTCACTGTGGCGCCGTCATCGATCGTGTGATCCCTTTTATAGGGGGACACAATCGGTGATGTCACACCTACCGCCACACCCCCCTACAGTTGTAAACACATATTAGGTCACACATAACCCCTTCAGCGCCCCCTTGTGGTTAACTCCCAAACTGCAACTGTCATTTCCACAGAAAACAATGCATTTCAAATGCATTTTTTGCTGTGAAAATGACAATGGTCCCAAAAATTTGTCAAAATTGTCCGAAGTGTCCGCCATAATGATCGCCGCCATTAGTAGTAAAAAAAAAAAAATTAATAAAAATGTAATAAAACTATCCCCTATTTTGTAAACGCTATACATTTTGCGCAAACCAACCGATAAACGCTTATTGCAATTTTTTTTACCAAAAATATGTAGAAGAATACGTATCGGCCTAAACACAGGAATTTTTTATATATATATATATTTTTGGGGGATATTTATTATAGCAAAAAAAGTAAAAAATATTGAATTTTTTTCAAAATTGTTGCTCTATTTTTGTTTATAGCGCAAAAAATAAAAACCGCAGAGGTGATCAAATACCACCAAAAGAAAGCCCTATTTGTAGGAAAAAAAGGACGCTGATTTTGTTTGGGAGCCGCGTCGCACGACCGCGCAATTGTCTGTTAAAGCGACACAGTGCCGATTTGCAAAAAGGGGCCTGGTCCTTTAGCTGCATTTTGGTCCGGGGCTTAAGCGGTTAAGCCGTTAGAAGAGAATAGATGAAACCACCCGTAGACTTTAGGCAATGCCCATCACCGTATTGTTCTGGTATTTGCTCATATTTCCATGTAAACACTCGGATGAATGCCTCTTGGTAACCTGCGTTGATCCCGGCAGCACAGTGAAGCCTCAGGCTTCCTTCATAAGGATAGGCTATGAATCTCTCAGCTCTTTCTGGGTTTCTGTTACTCGCAATCTCTCAGGTCTTGCCACGCTCAGCCCAGAGCCATCTTCTTAAACACGTGAAACTGAAAAAGGCATGAATCCTATCAGGTCAGAGGTGCCTGGCTCCGTGCTGCAGGCAACCTTTCCACCGTCTCTGGCCGTGAAAGAGAAAATAACAAAAAAAAAACAGAACGAGGAAACAACAAAAAAAAAACAGAACGAGGAAACAACAAAAAAAAAACAGAACGAGGAAACAACAAAAAAAAAACAGAACGAGGAAACAACAAAAAAAAAAACAGAACGAGGAAACAATAACAAAAAATAAAATAAAAAGACAGAACGAGGAAACAACAAAAATAAAATAAAAAAACAGAATGAGGAAACAACAACAAAAAAAAAAACGTAATGAGGATGAATTCGTCAATCAGGGTCCTATGCTTATGCGACTTTCCAGTCAGATCTGCTTCATGTAATGGAGGCTGCAGGACGCAGGATTCTCCGCAGGCTGATTAGATCTGTCTAGGAAAATGCTGCTTTAATTAGATGTCAGGAAACGCAGCCCAGATAATGTAGAACATTTCAGGAAGCCGGCATTGTACTTCCCAGATCTGAACCATTTTATTATTTTTTTTGCTGTACTTTACAATAAGCAGACAACGGTTCCTCTGGCTCCTGTAGTGGTAATCAGCTTTCGAGGGACAGGAGAAGCAATGTATTGTCTTATTTATTTATTACAGGTACAGGGGGTCCCCGACTTACGAACGCCCCAGTTACGAACTTCTCCTACTTACGAACCGGGCGATGCGGGGACCCACTGCCATTTTTGTTCTACGCAATGCGCGGCCAGGCGGCGCCTCGGGAAATTACGGAAATGTCCGTAATTGGCAACCACATAGCTCTCAACTGTCTTTCGAGGGACTGTCCTTGATTTGAAGCAATGTCCCCACACAAGCTCGACACCATCTGAACCAAATAATTTAATCTTGACCCCACCACCCCTTCAACCTCTGCAGCAATGCTGGCAGCACTCATACATCTATTTCCCAAAGACAACCTCTGAATATGACGCTGAGCACGTGACCTCAACTTCTTTGGTGGACCATGGCGAGGCGGGGGGAGGGGAACCCGTCCTGTTATACCGCTGTATGAACCACAACTGCGGTTAGCAAAAGATTTCAATGCCAGCTCTATGTGAGTAGAGCTGCACGTAAGTCGTCCGTGAATAGGAAAGGACGTAACGCACGTCGCCGTTCAAAAAATTACGTCAGTGCGACGTCATTTCGCGCAAAGCATGGCGGGGAAATTTCAAAACGGAGCATGCGCAGTACGTTCGTCGCGCGGGAACGCGCCTAATTTAAATGATACACGCCCCATTTGAATTAGGCGGGCTTGCGCCGGACGGATTTACGATACGCCGCCGCAAGTTTACAGGCAAGTGCTTTGTGAATCAAGCACTTGCCCATAAAACTTGCGGCGGTGTAACGTAAATGTGATACGTTGCGCTGCCGCGGATTTACGCAATTCTACCTGAATCTGGCCCATTGTTCTTTATGCCGCGTACACAAGATCAGAAATTCTGACAAGAAAACCTTGATTTTTTTTTCCGGCGGAATGTTGGCTCAACTTCGTTGCATACACACGGTCACAAAAAAAATTCCGACCGTCAAGAACGCCGGTGATGTACGAGACGTACGACGAGCCGAGATCAATGAAGTTCAATAGGCAGTTCGGCTCTTCTGCTTGATTCAGAGCATGCATGTTTTTTTTTGTGCGTCGTAACTGCATACAGATAATCGGAAATTTCCGACAAGAACTTTTCTTGTTGGAAAAATTGAGAACCAGCTCTCAAATTTTTGTTGGCGTAAATTCCGACAGAAAATGTCCGATGGGGCCTACACACGGCCGGAATTTACGACCAAAAGCTTGCATCGGACTTTTCTTGTCGGAAATTCTGACCGTGTGTACACGGCCTTAGAATACTCGTGTCTTAGACATTCGTGCTGCAGTCATCGAAGTGTGTATGTTCATCCACAAGGAAGACACACCTTGGCTCCTCTATCCCTGGCCGCTCTCTGTAGTGTAGATCAGTGGTCATCTACCCTGTCCTGCAGGGCCCACTAACAGGCCAGGTTTTATGTATTACCTTGGGGAGATGCAGTCTAGAATACTACAATCACTGAGGAGCAAATGATATCAGCTGTGATGCATTTCAGTTATCTTGCAAACCTGGCCTGTTAGTGGGCCCTGCAGGACAAGGTTGATGACCACTGGTGTAGATGACCTCCTTTGACCAGGAATGTGAGATGATGTAAGGATACGATTGGATCTCCTGGAGATGACTTCACTCATATTGGTGCAGTCGGTGTTTCTATGACTTCTTTTACAGCTTGCCTGCATTACATGTTCCTACTTCATGTTTATGTATATTTATTTTGTCTTTGGGAAGATCAGTGTGGATTTAATGTAATGGCTGGGCTTAAACAGCTAAAAAATAAAACAAAAAAAGAAAGAAAAACTGTCATCAATGAAAAAATGTTAAACAATACATTCCTTAACCACTTAAGGACCCCTTCACACCGATATACGTCAGCAGAAGGGCACGGCTGGGCACAAGCACGTACCTTTACGTTGCCTTTAAGACCCCAGCCGCACCGGTCCGAAGCTCCGTGACCGCGCCCAGGGCCGATCCTAGGGTCACAAGCGCCTGGGTCCAGAAATATTTCTGGCGCCCCCACATAGACGTGGTAATTTTACTAACTCCTCCCCTTTACAAACGTTTCTATGGCAATGACTCAACCAAAGAGATGCTCCCCCACAAAGTCTTCATAACCCTGGCATCCTTACATAATCTCTTAACAATAAACAAAATACAGGAAGAGAAGCAGAGTACTTTATTGGGACCTGGAGGGGGGGCCTCTCTGATGGACACAGACATACTACAGACATGATTGATTGATTGATTTATTGGATTTGTAATGCGCCAAATACTGACCCGTCAGGGAAGCTACAGAGACTGTAGACATAGTACAGGAGACAGTCAGAGACTGCAGACTTGGTACAGGAGATGGTGAGAGACTGCAGACTTGGTACAGGAGATGATCAGAGACTGCAGACATAATACAGGAGATGGTCAGAGACTGCAGACACAGTACAGGAGATGATAAGAGACTGCAGACACAGTACAGGAGATGATCAGAGACTGCATACATAGTACAGGAGGTGGTCAGAGACTGCAGACATAGTAAAGGAGATGGTCAGAGACTAAGGACATAGTACAGGAGATGGTCAGAGACACATCAGTTCTGGACAAACAAACACCTATACTCAGAACACTAGTTCTGGACGGACACAAACAAGGAGAGAAGGAGGGAGGGGAGAACTCTGCCACTTCGGCGCCCCCACCTCCTCAGGCGCCTGGGTGCAAAGCACCCTGCCTAGGATCGGCCATGACCGCGCCCAAGGGACCCGCGGACCCGATCGCCGCCGGTGTCCCGCAATCAGTTACAGGAGCTGAAGAACGAGGGGGGGAGAGGTGGGTGTAAACACACCTTCCCCATTCTTCTGTGTGGCAGTGACACTGATCGCCTGTTCCCTAATATAGGGAACGACGATCAGTGACGTCACACCTACAGCCACCCCCACTACAGTAAGAATCACTACCTTAGGGCACACTTAACCCCTTAGCGCCCCCCTAGTGGTTAACCCCTTCACTGCCATTGTCATTTTCACAGTAATCAGTGCATTTTTATAGCACTTTTCGCTGTGAAAATGACAATGGTCCCAAAAATGTGTCAAAAGTGTCCGATGTGTCCGCCATAATGTCACAGTCACGAAAAAAAAATCGCTGATCGCCGCCATTACTAGTAAAAAATTATTATTAATAAAAATGCCATAAAACTATCCCCTATTTTGTAAACGCTATAAATGTTGCGCAAACCAATCGATAAATGCTTATTGCGGGTTTTTTTTTTACCAAAAATATGTAGAAGACTACGTACCGGCCTAAACTGAGGGAAAAAAATACGTTTTTATATATCTTTTTGGGGGATATTTATTATAGCAAAAAGTAAAAAATATTGCATTTTTTTTCAAAAATGGTCGCTCTATTTTTGTTTATAGCACAAAAAATAAAAACCGCAGAGGTGATCAAATACCACCAAAAGAAAGCTCTATTTGTGGGGAAAAAAGGACGCCAATTTTGTTTGGGAGCCAGGTCGCACGAGCGCACAATTGTCAGTTAAAGCGACGCAGTGCCGAATCGCAAAAAGAGGCAGGGTACTTAACCTGCACTTTGGTTCGGGTCTTAAGTGGTTTAAATCGGTATTCTGGCCATATTTTTTTTTTTTTTACAATCTCAAAATTAGTATAATATATATGCAGTAAAAGATATCAATACTTCCCGATCTGTTCAGTATTCAATTTAAAAAAACGTACAGTATATCTCGTCGGAGGAAGGTCCCGCCCCGTTGTTATGGCAACTAAGATAGCAGAAGTGTGATCCGCCTTAAATCGCGTAATTTCCTGTCTGGAAATAACGCGATTTTTCAACACAGTGATGCCCGCAGATTCCTGGGAAATTATAAAACTCATTTCCCAAGAGACCAGCGAGTCAGGAAGAGATGTAGGACCCCCGTAGAACAGGAAGTAGGCAGATTAGGAAGTCTGCCTAGTAACAGGGTCTTTGAGGAAAGTAAAACATTTTTTTTTAACAAAATGATTTTTATTACATTAAAAGGAAGCTAACAATGTGAAATTTATTGTTAGGATGGAGCTCCGCTTTAACTACTATTATATCCCAGTAAGGCACAAGCCATTTATTTATAACAGATGTGGCTTGGTCAGCGAGCGCGCATTATCCTAAGGGAAGGCTGTACTGGCTGACAACCATAGGCTGCCATTATTTGCCTCCTGAAAATGCCTCCTGCTTGCCTAAACCTAAAAGATATAAAAAATTTGGCTGGACATACACTTTAGTGGTAAGAAAGTTTGGAGTGCTGACTTTATCTCCGTCAGGCTCCAATAAACCAGCCATAGACCGTTCAAATCTCGGCCGGTTCAGTAGGGACAAGCCGAGTTTGAACCATGTATGGGCAGGCTGAACGTACCCAAGTAAAGTTGATTGATCGATCAAGTTGGGTAGAATTTTTTTTTTTCACAAGAAAAAGTTGGGTAGAATTTAACATACAATTATTGCTAGCGGCTATAAGAGCCACTAGCAGTAGTCTCTTTGTTCTCTTGACGGGACGGGGGGGGTTTCCCCCTGCTGCCTCAACGGGAAAACACAATGGGGGATATTCACAAAGAGATACGACGGCGTATCTCCTGGTACACCGTCGTATCTCTGAGATCCGACGGTCGGATCTATGCGACTGATTCATAAGAATCAGTTACGCATAGATATCCCTAAGATCCGACAGGTGTAAGTGACTTACACCGTCGGATCTTAGGCTGCAATCTTCCGCTGGCCGCTGAGGCGATGCGCCGATTCAGAAACGAACGCCCACCCGTCGCTTTTTTTTTACGTCGTTTGCGTTCGGCTTTTTCCGGCGGATAGTTACCCCTGCTATATGAGGGGTAGCTAATGTTAAGAATGGCCGTCGTTCCCGCGACGAGTTTTGAATTTTTATGTCGTTTGCGTAAGTCGGTCGCGAATACAGATGGACGTCTTTTACGTTCACGCCGAAAACAATGACGTTCTAGTGACGTCATTTGGAGCATGCGCACTGGGAAAAATCGCGGCAGGCGCAGTAGGATCGGCGCGGGGACGCGCCTTATTTAAATAATACACTCCCCCTAGCCGCGGAATTTGAATTCCGCCAGGGGAGTTACGATCCGCCGGCGCAATTTTCGAGGTAAGTGCTATGTGAATACTGCACTAGCCTCTCAAATTTGCGCCGGCGGATCGTAAATCAGATAGATTACGTGGATCTAAAGATCTGCTAATCTATGTGAATCTACCCCAATGGCTCCGCCAGAGCGATTCAATTGATTTCCGCTCTGTCTGTGGCTGGCTTTATCGTGCAGATATGTGATTGAAACTTCTCAAAATAGCTATGACAGGTGGCCCAGCCTTGCGATCTGTGATCTTCCCTGAAGCGATATGGAAAACTGTTTGCGAGGGAATAACAGGCTGAGCTGCTGAGAGTTAGGCAGGCCATTCATGGGTCGATTTTCGAAAGAATCATATCTAAGAATTTTCATTCGAATTTCGCACCATTAGTGGGCTGCAGCTACAGCCGATTTTCATGTGGCCATCGAATTTGAGTAATCGGACATGTTGGAAATTTTTTGAAAAACTAACGATTTTCTAATCAATGATGGGAACATCTTAAATGTAATCGAAAAAAAAATGCGCATTTGCAAGAAAAGAAAATTCCCAGAAAGAAAAGAAGATTCCCAGCCACGAAAATTATTTTCTGTAGCAAAGGGAGGTGAAATTGAAGGCTTGGTTGGTTGAATTTCGAAATCAATGGTGGCGTCATCGGATCACAAAATGCACAAAATTCGAATATGTATGACCAGCCTAGGACTTAAACAACTTTAGTGCTTCAGCTGTGAATTTTGAGGATGAATCGATCCACAGTGACTGCAGCTGCAGAGTTCAGTGAGGGCATGAGTGTATGTGTGGCCAGCCTAAGATAGGGTGACCAGACATCCTCAGTTTCAGGGGATAGTCCCCTGATTGAGGACCAAGTCTGTCCCTGGTTTTGTCCCCAGATTGGATTTAATAGGGGGCAGGGGCAATTTCAAAGAACATCAGTGCAGAATTAAAATAAAAAAATTAGAATTAAAACCCCCCCCCCCCTCCGCCGTGCCTACTAGCATAGAGGGTTGTATTTTTCCCAATATCTGTGCCCCTTTCTGATGATCATGTGCTGGTCGGAGCGGAGGGAATATTTCTTCAGTTTTGGGCGCATGCCCATTCAGCTTCGCTCGCATGTTATTCTGCCTTGGCTCAAATCCTGGCCAGCCACCTGCGTATCTCCTTGCCTTCCCTGGCAGAGTGATCTTCCTCTGCTCCCCATCCAGTAGTAGCTGGGGCCCGAAGAGTAAGACTTGAGAGGCTGTGAGACTTGGCGGCAAAGGGCAGAGAGTCGCTGATTGTTGCCATTACTAGTAAAGAAAAAATATGTCCCCGGATTTCATTTTAAAAATCTGGTCACCTTAGCCTAAGACTTGAACAACTTTAGTGCTTCAGCTGTGGACTTTGAAGATTAATCGATCCACATTGCCTGCAGATGCAGAGTTCAGTGAGGGCATGTTGTAGAGTGTATGTGTGGCCAGCCTAAGACTTGAACAACTTTAGTGCTTCAGCTGTGGATTTTGAGGATTAATCGATCCACAGTGCCTGCAGCTGCAGAGTTTAGTGAGGGTATGTTATAGAGTTAATTTATTGTTCATTAAGCATATGAAAATACTTTAATTGCCACAGCTTGGCCAAATGCTTACTTTAAACAGGCCATTCCACTTAGGCCTCGTACACATGATCGGTTAACCAGAGGACAACGGTCTGAAGGACCGTTTTCAGCGGTCAAAACCGATCGTGTGTGGGCCCCATAGGTTGTTTAACCATAGGTTAAAAAAAGCCAACTTGCTTTAAAATTAACCTATGGATTCCTAACCGATAGGTCAAAACCGATCGTTAGTAGGCACGACCATCGGTTAAAAACCCACGCATGCTCAGAATCAAGTTGACGCATGCTTGGAAGCATTGAACTTTGTTTTTTTTCAGCATGTCGTTGTGTTTTACGTCACCGCGTTCTGACTCGATCGGTTATTTAACCTATGGTGTGTAGGCGGACCATCAGTCAGCTTCATCGGTTAACCTATGACAACAGTCCTTCAGACCGTTGTCCTCTGGTTAACCCATCGTGTGTACGAGGCTTTAGAGCTAGAATTTCAACTGGAGGACTCTTCTTAGTTTTGAGGACTTCACTGGAGAGATCTCCCTGTCTTCCTTCTTGTTGGTGCTTCAGCTGTAAATTTTGAGGACTAATTGATCCACAATGCCTGCAGCTGCAGAGTTCAGTGAGGGTATGTTATAGAGTTTATTTATTGTTCATTAAGCATATGAAAATACTTTAATTGCCGCAGCTTGGCCAAATGCTTACTTTAAACAGGCCATTCCACTTAGAGCTAGAATTCAGACTGGAGGACTCTTCTTAGTTTTGGGGATCTCCCTGTCCTCCTTCCTGTTTGATTTTCATGTGCTTGCATCCACCTTTAGGTGTACTTCTGTTGCAGGCCCCTAATACCGTGTTTCCCCCGAAAATAAGACCTACCCCGTAAATAAGAAAATAAGACCTAGCGTTATTTTCCAGGAGGGCTGCAATATAAGCCCTACCCCGAAAAATAAGCCCTAGTTTAAAATGCTTGTAAAATCCTATAACCCACTCTATTACAGTAGTACATAATGTACAATATGTGTGTTTCTGTAATGTAAATGCGGGGAACAGAGCTCCGCCAGGTCACAGAAGCGCAGAGCGGCGCTATAATGAAGGTATTTGGCACAATTATATTACATAAACACACACATTGTATATTATATATGTAACGGTCAGGGGTTGACACCGTTTACAATATTCCATTCCACCAACCCAAGACAGCTTCTCGACACTCCACAATCCGGCAGACACGATCCATTGGATTTCCCCCAGAAACGAGACACACAGCTCTGGTTCCAAAACGCATGAATACTTTAATGGTAAACTCAGCTGGTTATATACAGTTAGAAACCAAATATGGACAATGACTCAATTCCACCCACAACATGACACAATGGGTGCTTCAGTACACATTCCGTTAGATAATGACATTCAGATGAGCTAATTACTGATCATTACCCAGACGGTCTGGCTCTGCGATAAGTAATCCTCACCTGCTACACAAAACACATTCCTTTAGTAAACATAATTGACATGCTAATCCACTACACCTGAAAGGTCAGACATCTGACCTTTCAGACTGCCAACACATATCTATCATCAATAGAACTTTCACACAATACAGTGTTAGTTAGCATAGCACAATGAAATATCTTAGGAGCCAGACTTAATTAACACAATAGACAATAGAATGCAAACACAGCAAGCTTTTATTATTACAGCCAGGTAGACTTAATTAGCACCTCAACAGTCTATCTGTCCCCACATGAATGAGTCACTCTGTTATTGACCTGTTGGGGTCAGAATCAACCACCTGTAATATTTCAAGATATCCTGCAATACATAAATTATCATTACTGTCCCACCTCATGTAATCCATGATCTAATTTCTCAGTCATCCTATGCCCCTATTGGACATAGGATGACCCTAGACCCAAGAGTCATTAGTGAAGCTGGCACAGGAGTACCCAGGATTCTTCAAATGTCTCTGGGTATCACGGGCCAGTCCGTTACAATATACTACTGTAATAAAGTGGATTATAGGATTTTACAAGCATTTTAACTCAGTTCACACTGGGGATTCCTGTCAGGCAGGGGGAGAGAAGACAGCACATTACATGGTAAGACCTACCCCGAAAATAAGCCCTACTGTGTCTTTTGTTGTCAGAATTAATATAAGACCCAGGCGTATTTTCGGGGGAAACGGGTATAAGATAAATCATACATCCAATAGGAAGAGCGTGACGTCCTAATAATGGCCAGAGCAGGTGAGCTGGCCCTGAAACCCCCAAGCACAAACACCTCATCACTGGAGACCACTAGAGACATGAGGGTTTTTTACAGTCATCCACCAAGAATTGGAATAAATGTTTGGCCAGAGTGACCCTTTCATGGAGTTGTTTGTCATTGATGCATGATATAATTCACATTGTAACTTCACCTGTTCCGACATGTTGACATCCACACTGTTGTTCCCAAAGATCTGTTACCTGATGGTTGTCACGCTGGTGGTGGGTGGTCACCTCAGCCCGCTTTGAACGTCACGTTCTTTCACCGTAGACCTTTTGTTTTTCTTTCTTCCCTCCTCTGCCTGCCTGCTGCTGCTGATCTGCTGATGTTCTGGCATGCTCCACAGACAACTTTTGCATGCGTGGCCTGTCTAATTTTTACCCAGATTTAACGAAACGGATCCGTACTTCCTATCAGAGTAAGTTCTCAGACGGCGGAGCTTGGTTGCTTGTGTTTGCCTTTATATTTTATGAAATGTGTTTTTTTTTTTTTTTTTCTCAAAACACATTTCTCCTGCATGGGTTTCTTCTGTTGTCGGCGTATGGAGCTCAGCTGGCAAGTCTGTTGGCTTGTTGTTGTTGTTATTTTGTGAACGTTGTACTAGACCGCGCAGTGATGCCACGAAATGTGTCTGCAGGATTTAGCAGGATAATTATGTGTCTACACTGTGACCTGTTTGTGACTTTGTTTTATGGATGGTGTCTGTGCGGATATAAACGTTGTACTTTGTATAGAAGTCTTGTATGACTATCTGTTATGTCCTTTTGTGATCTGACCTATACTGTCCCACCCCTTCTCTTCCTTCAAGATGGTCTCCTGTCAAATGTTTTAAAGTATTAGTAAAGCCAAAACTGATTATTTTGGGTACAGTAAGGGATGCTTAAAGCCTACAACACACTAACAGATTTTTTTTTTTGGTTCAACACAGCAGGGAGGAGGCAAGCTCAAGAGGAGATCCCGTACTAACTGTCCAATGTTGTCATGATACAACAGGTTCTACTCCCCGTCGTCCAGTCCACATAGAAAACATTTCTGTTTTACCAATTCCTCCCCAATGACACCATCGATGGGGCACCATTTCTCCCTACTGACACTATCAATAGAGCACCATTCCTCCCCACTGACACCATCAAGGGGGTGCTATTCCACACACTGACACCATTGATGGGCCACCATTCCTCCCCACTGACACTATCAATGGGGTGCTATTCCATGCACTGACGCCATTGATGGGCCACCATTCCTCCCCACTGACACTATTAATGGGGTGCTATTCCACGCACTGACACCATTGATGGGCCACCATTCATCCCCAATGACACCATCTACAGGGCACCACTCCTCACTACTGACATGATCAATGGGACACCAGCCCTCCCCACTGACACAATCAATGGGGTGCTATTCCATGCACTGACACCATTGATGGGCCACCATTCATCCCCAATGACACCATCTACGGAGCACCACGCCTCACTACTGACACTATCAATTGAGCACCATTCCTCCCCACTGTCACTATCAATGGGGTGCTATTCCACGCACTGACACCATTGATGGGCCACCATTCGTCCCGAATGACACCATCTATGGAGCACCATTCCTCCCTACTGACATGATCAATGGGACACCATTCCTCCCTACTGACACTATTAATGGGGTGCTATTCCACGCACTGACACCATTGATGGGCCACCATTCATCCCCAATGACACGATCTATGGGGCACCATTCCTCCGTACTGACATGATCAATGGGACACCATTCCTCCCTACTGACACTATTAATGGGGTGCTATTCCACGCACTGACACCATTGATGGGCCACCATTCATCCCCAATGACACCATCTATGGGGCACCATTCCTCCCTACTGACATGATCAATGGGACACCATCCCTCCCCACTGACACTATCAATGGGGTGCTATTCCACGCACTGACACCATTGATGGGCCACCATTCATCCCCAATGACACCATCTATGGGGCACCATGCCTCCCTACTGACATAATCAATGGGACACCATTCCTCCCTACTGACACTATTAATGGGGTGCTATTCCACGCACTGACACCATTGATGGGCCACCATTAATCCCCAATGACACCATCTATGGGGCACCATGCCTCCCTACTGACACTATCAATTGAGCACCATTCCTCCCCACTGACACTATCGATGTGGTGCTATTCCATGCACTGACACCATTTATGGGCCACCATTCATCCCCAATGACACCATCTATGGGGCACCATGCCTCCCTACTGACACTATGAATTGAGCACCATTCCTCCCCACTGACACTATCAATGGGGTGCTATTCCATGCACTGACACCATTGATGGGCCACCATTCATCCCCAATGACATCATCTGTGGGACACCATTCCTCCCCACTGACACTATGAATTGAGCACCATTCCTCCCCACTGACACTATCGATGGGTTGCTATTCCACGCACTGACACCATTGATGGGCCACCATTCCTCCCCAATGACAGCATCGATGGGCCACCATTCCTCCCCACTGACACTATCGATGGGGTGCTATTCCACGCACTGACACCATGAATGGGACACCATTCCTCCCCAATGACACCATCGATGAGGCATCATTCCTTCCCACTTACACCATCGATGGGGCACTATTCCTCTTACTAGCACCAATAATGGGGCATTTCTCCCACTGATATCAAGAATGGAGCATTGTTTACTCTTACAGGCCACAGTCTGGCCCCCCCAAAAGCCCGAAGGACGGTAAGCTGGCCCTCTGTTTAGAAAGTTTTGAGACCCGTGGTGTACAGGAAGTATATCAGAACAAAGCACAGATAATAGTCATCCTCTTACACCGAAGGCATGTTTTCTGGGAGCTCGCCATTGTTTTTATCACCTGAATAACACAAGTCGCAATGTTTAACAAATAGGTTTATTCTTCCCCGAGTCATAAATGTTTACTGCTTTCAGCTCCAATTGATGTCACCTTTAAAATCTATTGCAGCTTGCTTTCGTCTGCCAGCACTGGAAGAGGACCCGCTCCCCGAGAAAAGACCTAAATAATTGCGCTTAGCTGTACATTATGTAATTTTCTGCAAACATTTGAAAAGAAAAGCGTGATTTCTTGTGCACAGGGGAGGCAGTGCGGTGGGGACTATGTGATGAAAGTACTCAGAGCAGAAGAGTTCTCTGGGGGGCACTTCAAAGTGCTGCGGCTCACATCCTTATTATTCTAATGGGAATGTTTTACATTTTTTTAGGTCTACAAGAACTCACAGACAGCCCCGTGTCCCTGGACCTGGATCGCTGCAAGTCCCCAACTTCAGGTACGTGTGATGAAATGTGATCATCTGTGCTGCCAAATCTGGGGGGGTCTACGCTAAGGGGGGGGCGCATCTCAGGGGATCTACACTGTCATATATTAAGAGGTTTGTGCTGCCATATCTGAGAATAGGGAAAGGGGGGGGCTTCATCTGATTCCAGGGGATCTGTCCTATGTGAGGGGTCCTGTGCTGCCAAATCTCGGAGAGGGGAGGGTCACATGGTGAACACCGCCACCACGATGAGGAAGATCCATATCTAAAGGGGAGCCAATCTGTGCTGGGGGAGCATCATTTCAGGGGAACTACAAAGGGCCATATTCTCAAATAATTTACGCCGGCGTATCAGCAGATACGCCGACGTAAATCCGATCCTATGTTTAAGTGTATTCTCAAACTGAGATACACTTAAACATGCCTAAGATACGACGGCCTGCGCCGTTGTATCTTAGGCTGCAATATTTACGCTGACCGCTAGGTGGCGGTCAGCGTAGAATATGCAAATGACTAGTCACGCCGATTCTCTAACGTACTCTTGCCCGCCGTAGTGTTTTAACGTCGTTTCCGTAAGCGATACGCGGCGTAAAGATAAACATGCCCCCTAGGTTTGCGTACTCAATGTTAAGTATGGCCGTCGATCCCGCGTCGAAATTTGAAAATTTAACGTCGTTTGCGTAAGTCGTCCGTGAATGGCGCTGGACGCCATTTACGTTACAGTCAAAATAAATGACGCCCGTGAGACGTCATTTAGCGCAATGCACGTCGGGTAATTTACCCGACGGAGCATGCGCATTACGATCGGCGCGGGAGCGCGCCTAATTTAAATGATCCACGCCCCCTACCAGGATCATTTGAATTAGGAGGGCTTGCGCTGGTGGACTTTACGCGACGCCGCCGCAGGTTTACAGGTAAGTGGTTTGGGAATCAGGCACTTGCCACTTAAACTTGCGGCGGCGTAACGTAAAGGACATACGTTCCGCCGCCTCAGATCTTTAAGAATATGCCCCAAAGTCATTTTGTGTGGAAAGGGTATAGTTTGTGCCTCCATATCTGAGGGGGTTGGTCTATGCTGGGGGGGCACATCATTTCTCAGGGGATCTACACTGCTATATGGGAAGGGTTCTGTGCTGTCAATGGAATGGGGGGTCCACACGGTCAGATCTGGGAGGGTGGAGGTCCTTCATCATATCTGAGGAGGGGGGGGGGGGGTCTACACTGGCAAGCATCATAATCTCAAGGAATCTACACTGTCATATGTAAGTGGGGGGAAGTCTGTGCTGCCTTATCTGAGGGAACAGTCTATACTGGAGGGCATCATATCTCAGGGTAACTTCACTGTCATATGTGAAAGGGGTCTGTGTTGGCATATCTGAGGGGGTAGGGGGTCTGTGTAGTCATCCATGAGTGGGCCTCTGTGTTATCATATCTGGGGGGTCTGTGTTGTCATACCTGAGGGTTAGGGGGGTCTGTGTTGTCATATCTGAGGAGGAGAGGTTATCATATCTGAGGGGGTCTGTTTTGTCATATCTGATGAGGGGTCTCTGCTATCATATCTGAGGGATGTCTGTGTTATCATATCTGATGAAGGGTCAGTGCTGTGAAATCTGATGGGGGGTCTGTGTTGTTATACCCAGGGGGGTCTGTGTTGTCATATCTGAGGGGGGTGGGGGTCTGTGTTTTCATTTCTTGGGGATCTGTGTTATATCTGATGGGGGTCCTGTGTTGTCATATCCGGGGGCGGGGGTCTGGGTTGTCACATCTGATGGTGGGTTCTGTGTTGTCATATCCTGGGGGGAGTGGGTTATCATATCTGAGGGGGGTTCTGTGTTGTCATATCTGATGGGGGGCCTGTGTTGTCATATCTGATGGGGGGCCTGTTTTGTCATATCCTGGACGGGCTGTGTTATCACATCTGATGGGGGGGGTCTGTGTTATCACATCTGATGGGGGGGTCTGTGTTATCACATCTGATGGGGGGGTCTGTGTTGTCATATCCTGGGGGGCTGTGTTATCATATCTAAGGGGGGTTCTGTGTTGTCATATCTGATGGGGCGGTCTGTGTTGTCACATCTGATGGGGGGGGTCTGTGTTGTCATATCCTGGGGGGGGGGGGTTATCATATATGAGGGGGGATCTGTGTTGTCATATCTTGGGGGGGGGCTCTGTATTGTCATATGTGGGGGGGCTCTGTGTTGTCATATCTGGGGGGGTCTGTGTTACCATATCTTGGGGGGTCTGTGTTGTCATATCTGATGGGTGGTCTGTGTTACCATATCTTGGGGGGGGGGGTCTGTCTTATATCTTGGGGGGTCTGTGTTATCATATCTTGGGGGGGGGGATCTGTCTTATATATTAGGGGGGGTCTGTGTTATCATATCTGATGTGGGGTCTGTATTGTCATGTCTTGGGGGGGATTTTGGTATGATATGTGAGGGGGTCTGCACTATCATATTTCACTATATTTGAAATGAGATGGATCCCATACCACCGTCCTTTCCTACCTTCTCTGATCTCTCCATACAAGCCATATTTTGGTGTTACGGACGGTTGGTCTCTCTCTCTCAATAGAAATGACAGTGATCGGCGTTCGATCACACTGTAGATCTGTAAGCATATCTTTGTGATATAGATTCCTTACATATACAGAGGGACAGTATGGATTACTCTAGTAACAACCAGTCTACTGATCACCCTGATTAATGCTCCATCCAAAGCATCTCTAATGGACCGCGTAGGAAAGTCCCAGGAGTCAGGCAGCTAATGCGTTTAGAAAAGACGAGGGAGACGGATCTGGCAGTAAGAACAAATAAACGGTGAAAATTCTGCAATTTCTGGCTGAAATCACACAGCGCTGGGAGCCGTAACGATTCTCTCATTGGTTGGGCGGATGTTTGGTGCAGAATCTGACCGGAAACTGACTGCATGGTGCGAACTAGAGCCATTGGAATACATGGAAAACACTGTGGGGCAGATTCACGTACCTCGCCGCATATTTCCGCCGGGCGCAGCGCATCTAAGATGCACTACGCCGCCGTAACTTTTTTTTTTTTCGAATCCTCAAAAGATTTTGCGCCGTAAGTTACGGCGGCGTAGTGTATCTTTGGCTGCGTAAGGGCGCGCCATTCAAATGGATGTGATGGGGGCGTGTTTTATGTAAATACGTCATGACCCGACGTAAACAACGTTTTTTTTTAACGGCGCATGCGCCATCCGTGGGGGTATCCCAGTGCGCATGCTCGAAATTAAACCGGAACAAGCCAATGCTTACGACGGTGACATCATTATACGCAAATCTCTATTCGCGAACGATTTACTCAAACGATGTAAAAAATAAAAAATGCGAGGTGGGAACAACCGCCATACTTAACATTGAGTACGCCACCATATAGCAGGGGTAACTATACGCCGGAAAAAGCCGAACGCAAACGACGTAAAAAAATGCGCCGGACGTACGTTCGTGGATCGCCGTAACTAGCGTCGTAATTTGCATACGACGCGGAAATCGACGGAAACGCCACCTAGCGGCCGCCGAAAAAATGCACCTGATATCCGACGGCGTACTAAGACGTACGCCTGTTGGATCGATCCGAGATGCCGTCGTATCTTGTTTTGTAGATACAAAACAAAGATACGACGCGCAAAATTTGAAATTAAGCGGCGTATCAAGAGATACGCCGGCGTAATTCTTTTGTGGATCTGCCCCTGTGCATGCATTTTTAGTGCAGAAAATAAAAAAGCGAACAGAACTGCATCTGGCCCTAAAGGATAAGTTCACCTTTTGGAGAATGTTGCACATTGCATACATATTTAGGGTAACATTCTCCAGATCTCCCCCCCCCCCCCCCATACCAGGCCATGTATTGTAAAATCTCGGATGAGAATCTTCTTCCCTCGGCCAGAACACTGAAGATGAGCCATGGACGAGTATTCCAGCATGACAATGACCCAAATCATACCGCCAAGGCAACAAAAGAGTGGCTCAAGAAGAAGCACATTAAGGTCATGGAGTGGCCTAACCAGTCTCCAGACCTTAATCCTGTAGAAAATGTATAGAGGGGGCTGAAACTTCGTTCCTCGGAGGGGACAGGAAGGGAGGCAGGACAAGTGCCGTCAGATTACATACAGGAGAGTCTCCTGTTTACTCGGCGGCTTCTGTAATAGGAAGTCCCGTCTCCTGGGCTGGCATTGGATGACTCCTGTGTCTATCATAGGAGGAAGGACTTTGTATTAAAGAGGCCGCCGAGTAAACAGGAGATTCTCCTGTATGTAATCTGTTGGCGCTCGTCCCGCCTCCTCGGAGGCTGCAGATGGACATGAATCAGGCTGCACTGATGGCAATATTGAGGCTGCATTCATGGCAACGGTGAGGCGGCATTTATGGCAATGGTGAGGCTGCATTCAGAGGCTGCATTCATGGCAATGGTGAGGTTGCATTCAGAGGCTGCATTTATGGCAATGGTGAGGCTGCATTCATGGCAACGGTGAGGCGGCATTTATGGCAATGGTGAGGCTGCATTCAGAGGCTGCATTCATGGCAATGGTGAGGTTGCATTCAGAGGCTGCATTTATGGCAATGGTGAGGCTGCATTCATGGCAATGGTGAGGTTGCATTCAGAGGCTGCATTCATGGCAATTAGGGTTGTCCAGATACCGATACCAGTATCGGTATCGGGACCGATACCGAGTATTTGCGGGAGTACTCGTACTCGCGCAAATACCCCCGATACCTAAATAGAATACTTCCCCCCCCCTTTCCCCCCCCGCCGCTGCCGCCGCATCGAGGGATATGGCTAGAGGGACATTGCTGCATATGTGAGGGACATGGCTGCATATGTGAGGGACATGGCTAGAGGGACATTGCTGCATATGTGAGGGACATGGCTAGAGGGACATGGCTGCATACGTGAGGGACATGGCTAGAGGGACATTGCTGCATATGTGAGGGACATGGCTAGAGGGACATTGCTGCATATGTGAGGGACATGGCTGCATATGTGAGGGACATGGCTAGAGGGACATGGCTGCATACGTGAGGGACATGGCTAGAGGGACATTGCTGCATATGTGAGGGACATGGCTAGAGGGACATTGCTGCATATGTGAGGGACATGGCTAGAGGGACATTGCTGCATATGTGAGGGACATGGCTGCATATGTGAGGGACATGGCTAGAGGGACATGGCTGCATATGTGAGGGACATGGCTGCATATGTGAGGGACATGGCTAGAGGGACATGGCTGCATATGTGGGGGACATGGCTAGAGGGACATGGCTGCATATGTGAGGGACATGGCTGCATATGTGAGGGACATGGCTAGAGGGACATGGCTGCATATGTGTGGGACATGGCTAGAGGGACATGGCTGCATATGTGAGGGACATGGCTAGAGGGACATGGCTGCATATGTGAGGGACATGGCTAGAGGGACATGGCTGCATATGTGGGGGACATGGCTAGAGGGACATGGCTGCATATGTGGAGGACATGGCTGCATATGTGGGGGAAATGGCTGCATTTGGGGACACATTTAAAAAAAGTATCGGTATTCGGTATCGGCGACTACTTGAAAAAAAGTATCGGTACTTGTACTCGGTCCTAAAAAAGTGGTATCGGGACAACCCTAATGGCAATGGTGAGGCTGCATTCATGGCAATGGTGAGGCTGCATTCATGGCAATGGTGAGGCTGCATTCATGGCACTGGTGAGGCTGCATTCATGTCAGTGGTGAGGCTGCATTCAGGCAATGGTGAGGCTGCATAATGGCAATGGTGAGGCTGCATTCATGTCAATGGTGAGGCTGCATTCATTGCAATGGTGAGGCTGCATAATGGCAATGGTAAGGCTGCATTCAGAGGCTGCATTCATGTCAATGGTGAGGCTGCATAATGGCAATGGTGAGGCTGCATTCAGAGGCTGCATTCATGGCAATGGTGAGGCTGCATTCATGTCAATGGTAAGGCTGCATGCATGGCAATAGTGAAGCTGCATTCAGTGGCTGCATTCATGTCAATGGTAAGGCTGCATTCATGTCAATGGTGAGGCTGCATTCATGTCAATGATGAGGCTGCATTCAGGCAATGGCGAGGCTGCATTTAGAGGCTCAATTCATGTCAATGGTGAGGCTGCATTCATTGGCAATGGTGAGGCTGCATTGATGGGTACTGACCCTTATTTTGCTTCACAATGTACGTTTTTTCCTGAAACTTCCCTCTTAAAGTGAAGGCTTGTGTTATACGCTGATAAATACGGTATATCCAAATCACACGCCCGAGCTCATCTCTTCACCACACACAGCCACAAAGGCAAGAGAATTCTTGTTGGGCCGTGTATTAGTTCATTTGCATTTAATTTTTATGGTTTAAAGAATGTCAGGCAAAATGGTCGGCCCCTCACGCATGTTCACTTCATCAAATCTGGCCCTCTTTGAAAAAAAAGTTTGGACACCCCTGGCCTAATGTAAGATAGATGTTTCCTGGTGAACCCAGGATCGGTGAATAATGGGCGCCATTGCTCTGCGTGGGCAGCTGAGGCACTCTTATTATAATGGCCTCGGCAGTTAATCATGATAGGTGACCGGATTATGGGACGCCCGGCGCGAAGCGCAGCCCCGCAAAGCCCTACACTTTATTACACTTAAGAGATTGCCAGGGTCTCGTTCCAGCTCCGCGCTCCGCATCAGTCTAATCATCCATTTAAATGGTAATAACTCTAAAAATACCCACAAAGTGCAGCCATAAGTCATATTAACCGGGCCGTTCACTTCCACCAAGAACTCTTTCATCATATGCCTGGGAGGAAAAAATAAAAAAACGCCTCGCCTTTTTCAGCCTCCCGTTAATGGGAATAGCAATTTTCACTTATAATTAATATTATTAGTCTAAACTGTTGCCATCACTCAATGGGGGGGTTCGAAGCTCAAGCGCCGACCGTTAATTTCCATCCCGGTAATCTGGCCACTTGCAGGTCAGTTAATGAGCTCCCAGTGTCACTAATGTAAAGCGGTTACCACTTGGAGCAATTAGACGCCCTCGCGCCCGTCCAATGTATGCGCGGCAGCAATTGAGGAGCACAATAAAAAAAAAGAAAGCGTCGTCTGTAAATGACTTACCTTTTGTAGAATTCATCGGCGATTATTGGCCCAGATTCTCGTATCTCGGCGTAAAACTATGCGGGCGTAACGCATCTCGTTTACGTTACGCCGCCGCAAGTTTTACGGGCAGGTGCTTGATTCACAAAGCACTTGCCTGTAAAGTTGCGGCGGCGTAGCGTAAATTCCCCGCCTAATTCAAATGATCCGGGTAGGGGGCGTGGATCATTTAAATTAGGCGGCGTTCCCGCGCCGAACGTACTGGGCATGCGCCTTTCCTAAAATTTCCCGACGTGCATTGCGCGAAATGACGTCGCAAGGACGTCATTGGTTTCGACGTGAACGTAAATGGCGTCCAGCCCCATTCACGGACGACTTACGCAAACGGCGTAAATTTTTAAATTTCGACGCGGGAACGACGGCCATACTTAACATTGGTTGCCCCTCATATAGCAGGGGCAACTTTACGCGTCGCAGATCTAACGTAAACGTTGTATCTTCACTGCGTCGACCGCGGGTACGTTCGGGAATTTGCGTATTTTGCTAATTTGCGTACTCGATCGGGAAAACGACGGAGCCGACACCTAGCGGCGGAAAAAAAAATTGCATTTAAGATCCGACAGCGTAAGAGCCTTACGCCTGTCGGATCCAATGGTTATCTATGCGTAACTGATTCTAAGAATCGGACGGCCCAGATTAGGACTTACGACGGCGCACATGGTGTTGCGCCGTCGTAAGCCCTTTCAGAATCTGGGCCATTTGTTTGTTTTTTTTCGAAATCCGTCGGGATAATTGACTGCGTTTTCGCTCTGGCTCACTCCAACAAAAAATATTGCTAAAAGTGAAAATAAAATCGGAATAATTTATTGGCAGGGCGAGGACTGGGAGCTGCCGAAAGCGTTATATCTTAACCACTTGATTACTGTGCACCTAATACCCCCCTCCTGCCCAGGTGAAATTTCAGCTTTCGGCACTATGTCGCTTTAACTGACAATTGCGCGGTCGTGCGACGTGGCTCCCCAAAAAAATTGGCGTCCTTTTTTTCCCACAAATAGAGCTTTCTTTTGGTGGTATTTGATCACCTCTGCGGTTTTTAGTTTTTGCGCTATAAACAAAAATAGAGCGACAATTTTGAAAAAAATGAATATTTTTTTACTTTTTGCTATAATAAATATCCCCCAAAAATATATAAAAAAAAAATTTCCTCAGTTTAGGCCGATACGTATTCTTCTACATATTTTTTGTAAAAAAAAAAATCGCAATAAACGTTTGATTGGTTTGCGCAAAAGTTATAGCGTTTACAAAATAGGGTGTAGTTTTATTGCATTTTTATTATTATATATTTTTTTTTTTTACTACTAATGGCGGCGATCAGCGATTTTTTTTCGTGACTGCGACATTATGGCGGACACTTCGGACAATTTTGACACATTTTTGGGACCATTGTCATTTTCACATAAAAAAATGCATAAAAAATGCATTTAAAATGCATTGGCCCAGATTCTCAAAGGGCTTACGACGGCGCAACACCATGTACGCCGTCGTAAGTCCTAATCTGGGCCGTCGTATCTATGCGACTGATTCTTAGAATCAGTTACGCATAGATATCCCTAAGGCCTCGTACACACGACCGGATCTATCCGCTGGGATTGATCCGTGGTTCAGTTCCAAGAGACAAATCCGGTCGTGTGTACGGCCTAGCGGACATTTTTCGTTGGAGATTAGATCCGACAGGCGTAAGGCTCTTACGCTGTCGGATCTTAAATGCATTTTTTTTTTTTGCCGCTAGGTGTCGCCTCTGTCGTTTTCCCCGTCGAGTATGCAAATTAGCTAGATACGCAAATTCCTGAACGTACGCGCGGTCGACGCAGTGAAGTTACAACGTTTACGTTACGTTTGCGCGGCGTAAAGTTGCCCCTGCTATATGAGGGGCAACCAATGTTAAGTATGGCCGTTGTTCCCGCGTCGAAATGTAAACATTTACGTTGTTTGCGTAAGTCGTCCGTGAATGGGGCTGGACGCCATTTACGTTCACGTCGAAACCAATAACGTCCTTGCGACGTCATTTGGAGCAATGCACCCTGGGATATTTTCCGGACGGCGCATGTGCAGTACGTTCGGCACGGGAACGCGCTTAATTTAAATGCTCCACGCCCCCTACCTGGCTAATTTGAATTAGGCGGGCTTGCGCCGGGTGATTTACGCTACGCCGCCGCAACTTTACAGGCAAGTGCTTTGTGAATAAAGCACTTGCCTGTAAAACTTGCAGCGGCGTAACGTAAATGACATACGTTACGCCGCCGCAGAGATGCGCCGGATCTACGAGAATCTGGCCCATTGTTTATTGTGAAAATGACAATTGCAGTTTGGGAGTTAACCACAGGGGGCGCTGAAGGGGTTATGTGTGACCTCAAGTGTGTTTACAACTGTAGGGGGGTGTGGCTGTAGGTGTGACGTCATCGATTGTGTCCCCCTATAAAAGGGATCACACGATCGATGACGCCGCCACAGTGAAGAACGAGGAAGCCGTGTTTACACACGGTTCTCCCCGTTCTTCAGCTCCGGGGACCGATTGCGGGACTCCAGCGGCAATCGGGGTCCTGCGGTCACGGAGCTTCGTCCGCGACCCCACGGCTGGGCTTAAAGGGCAACGTACATATACGTTGATGTGCCCAGCCGTGCCATTCTGCCGACGTATATCGACGTGAATGGGGTCCTTAAGTGGTTAAAGGCAGCAGAGGCCCGTATCGCATGATTTAAAATAACGGGAGCAAGAGGGTCCTCTACGTGAAATGCTAAGTGACAGTTGAAATCCAGCGTGGGCAGACTGGAAAGCCTGATAATCGGATGTATGAAGATTTTTTGCTCTTTGAGGCATCGGTGCACGCAGAAGTAGAGATAGTCAGACTGTATTAACAGGAGATAAGGCTGGATGAAAATGTGTTTATTATAATCACAGGCCTATCTGCAGAGCAATGATGAAGTTCTTCTGTGGAACGCTAACGAAACAGATCAATCACGCGGCCTTAAAACGGCTAAATTCAGAGATAAAAACACATTTACTGGAACTGTGCTAACCGCCAAGAGATATTTTTTTTCCTCCTGCACCTGCTGGTGCTATGCTTTGTTGCCAAAAGCATGTGGGTACGTCTCCAAATTTTAATTTCCAGTAAAATGTACTGTTAATTTCAACAACGTACAAAGACATTTTCAACCTTAAACCAACAGTTTGGGAAAGGCCCATTTCTAGCAGGAATTTGCCCTACAAACCTAGCTCCACAACGACATTGGTTAAACCAAGTTGGTGTGGAGGAACCTGAGTTCTGACCTCCATTCTGCTAAGTACCTTTTTTGGATGAATTGGAATGCCAATTGTAAGCAAGCTCTTCTCATCCAACATCAGTACCTCTCCATCCAGGAGAGTGAAGGCTGTTATAGACACAAATGGCTATAGGTTGGGAACAGGGATGGCATCGCCATTAAAAAAAAGTCCATGGTTTTGTGCTTCTCATCCAACATTAGTACCTGGCATGACCAATGCTTTTTTTTTCTGAATGGGCACAAAATCTTCTGCCCCTAACACAGGTATTCAAATACTATAGCTAGCTTCTGTGTTCTTCGCCTATAGTGGTCCCTTTTTTCCATAAGGCAAGCAGGTCTACCGGGTACTCGGTTGCCCCCAGGACTTATACGCAATGCTATAGTGCCTGGCCACCACTCCCACAGTGGCAGGCGCGAACTGAGAAAAGAAAACAGGTTCTTGCAGTTGGCAGCCAGGTAGAGTGGTTCAATGACAGTCCAGGTACAAGGAAGGCAAGGTTCAGAATGGTCTGGGTCAATCCGTAAGTCAAAAGGCAGGCAGAGTTCAGAGAATAGTCTGATATCTGATCAGAGGGTGTCCAGCAGAGCAGGAGAGACAAACAGGCAGCTTGAGCACATATAACCAGCGCTATCACAAGCATGAGACTGCAGGCTTGGCTGGCTTAAATCAGGTTTGGTCTCCACCCAGAAGCTGGCCACATCAATCACACACGCACATACAGTCAGGTCCATAAATATTGGGACATCGACACAATTCTAATCTTTTTGGCTCTATAAACCACCACAATGGATTTGAAATGAAAGGAACAAGATGTGCTTTAACTGCAGACTTCCAGCTTTAATTTGAGGGTATTTACATCCAAATCAGGTGAACAGTGTAGGAATTACAACAGTTTGTATATGTGCCTCCCACTTTTTAAAGGGACCACAAGTAATGGGGCAATTGGCTAGTCAGCTGGTTCATGGCCAGGTGTGTGTTATTCCCTTATTATCCAATTTACAAAGAGCAGATAAAAGGTCCAGAGTTAATTTCAAGTGTGCTATTTGCATTTGGAATCTGTTGCTGTCAAATCTCAATATGAGATCCAAAGAGCTGTCACTATCAGTGAAGCAAGCCATCATTAGGCTAAAAAAAAAAACAAAAAAAAACAGAGAGATAGCAAAAACATTAGGTGTGGCCAAATCAACTGTTTGGAACATCCTTAAAGCGGATGTGCCACTAAAAAATATATTAAAAGCCAGCAGCTACAAATACTCTAGCTGCTGACTTTTAATATTAGGACACTTACCTGTCCTGGAGTCCAGCGCCGTCCGCAGCAGATGACGAGCGATCGCTCGTCACCCTGCTGCTCCCCCCTCCATCCACGGTGAGGGAACCAGGAAGTGAAGCGCTCCGGCTTCACTGCCCGGTTCCCTGCGGCGCATGCGCGAGTCGCGCTGCGCCCGCCGATTGGCTCCCGCTGTGTGCTGGGAGCCGAGTGTTCCCAGCATACAACGGGGGACGGACGGGAAGTAAGGAAAAAACCCGTCTTTTGCCCGTATCGTGTGGCCGGGAGTGGGTGCAGATACCTGTCTGTAGACAGGTATCTGCACCCCCCTCCCCCCTGAAAGGTGTCAAATGTGACACCGGAGGGGGGGAGGGTGCCGATCAGCGCGACTTCACTTTAGAGTGGAGATCCGCTTTAAAAAGAAAGAATGCACCGGTGAGCTCAGCAACACCAAAAGACCCGGAAAACCACGGAAAACAACTGTGGTGGATGACCGAAGAATTATTTTCCTGGTGAAGAAAACACCCTTCACAACAGTTGGCCAGTTCAAAATAACACTCTCCAGGAGATAGGTGTATGTGTGTCAAAGTAACCAATCAAGAGAAGACTTCACCAGAGTGAATACAGAGGGTTCACCACAAGATGTAAACCATTGGTGAGCCTCAAAAACAGGAAGGCCAGATTAGAGTTTGCCAAACAACATCTAAAAAAAAGCCTTCACAGTTCTGAAACAACATCCTATGGACAGATAAGACCAAGATGAACTTGTACCAGAGTGATGAGAAGAGAAGAGTATGGGGAAGGAAAGGAACTGCTCATGATCCAAAGCATACCACCTCATTAGTGAAGCATGGTGGTGGTAGTGTCATGGCGTGGGCATGTATGGCTGCCAATCGTTCTCTTATATTTATTGATGATGTGACTGCTGACAAAAGCAGCAGGATGAATTCTGAAGTGTTTCGGGCAATAATATTATCGGCTCATATTCAGCCAAATGCTTCAGAACTCATTGGACGGGGCTTCACAGTGCACATGGACAATGACCTGAAGCATACTGAGAAAGCAACCAAAGAGTTTTTTAGGGGAAAGAAGTGGAATGTTATACAATGGCCAAGTCAATCACCTGACCTGAATCCGATTGAGCATGTATTTCACTTTCCGAAGACAAAACTGAAGGGAAAATGCCCCAAGAACAAGCAGGAATTGAAGACAATTGCAGTAAAGGCCTGGCAGAGCATCACCAGGGATGAAACCCAGCGTCTGGTGATGTCTATGCATTCCAGACATCAGGCTGTAATTGACTGCAAAGGATTTGCAACCAAGTATTAAAAAGTGAAAGTTTGGTTTATGATTGTTAATCTGTCCCATTACTTTTGGTCCCTTTAAAAAGTGGGAGGCACATATACAAACTGTTGTAATTCCTACACCGGTCAACTGATTTGGATGTAAATTCCCTCAAATTAAAGCTGAAAGTCTGCAGTTAAAGCACCTCTTGTTCGTTTTATTTCAAATCCATTTTGGTGTTTAGAGCCAAAAAGTTTAGAATTTGTTGATGTCCCAATATTTATGGACCTGACTGTATAACCAGCGCTAATACAAACATGAGACTTCAGGCTTGCCTGGCTTAAATAAGGTTTGGTCTTCACCCAGGGGCTGGCCACATAACTTACCTTGCAGGGGGACAGAATGTCAGGGATGCATGCAGCCAAACCCAGGATGCTGGAATAAGACTAGAAGCTGTCAAAGAACCTGACAGTGTCATCAAATAGTACTGGGAGAGGATCATCTCCTAACTGATGTTGAGTAACTCTGACATTCAGGTTCTACTTCTGCCCAAAACAGTTTAATTAAGGGGAAAGCCCACTAAAGGGTATAAAACCTGAAGTTCAGGCCTTCCCCCAAGCTGCCTGGCCACTCCATTACTCACTCTACCTCCAAAATAGACACTCTGGGCCAGATTCAGGAACGTTTTACACCGGCGTATCTATTGATACGCCGCGTAAGTTAAAAGATGCGCCGTCGTATCTATGCGTGGTATTCTTAAAACAAGTTACGCCTGAATTTTTGCTTAATACGACCAATGTAAGTCTCCTACGCCGTCGTATCTTAGGTGCATATTTACGCTGGCCACTAGGAGCGCTTCCGTTGATTTACGCGTTGAATATGCAAATGGGCAAGATACGCTGATTCACAAACATACTTGCGCCCGGTGCATTACTATACGCTGTTTACGTAAGACGTACGTCCTGTGTAACTTTACCCCTCATAAAGCAGGGGTAAGTCATGTCAACGTATGGACCTCGGAACACCCGTCGAAATTTACGTTGTTTACGTAAGTTGTACGTGAATAGGGCTGTGCGTAAGTTACGTTTACGTCGTAGGCAGTGTTCGACGTATCTTAGGCATTCTAGCCAACGTGATTTTGAGCATGCGCACTGGGATACGTCCACGGACGGCGCATGTGCCGTTCGTTCGGCCCCTAATTTGCATGGGGTCACGGCTCATTGTAATACAACACGCCCACTGCCTTGATAATTTGAATTAGGCGGGCTTGCGCCGGCCTATTTACGCCTCCGTAACTTAGGGCACAAGTTCTTTCTGAATACGGTACTCGCCTCTCTAAGTTACGGCGGCGTAGCGTATATGAGATGCGCTACGCCTGCCTAAAAATACGCCAGTCTTTCTGAATCTGGCCCTCTGACACCAACTGGGATTATGGCCACAGCAGCCACTTTATTTACTAAAATGATCAATATACATAACCATATAAATACCAAATATACATAACAAATAACCCCAACTTATTGACCTTCGCTACTGCCCAACTTCTAGGGCCTTGAAACCCCGCCAGCCGCCGTGACAGATCCCCAATCCACCAGAAACTCACCACAGACAGAACAGAAATTACAGAAATTACTAATCAGTAAAGGGGGGGGGGTGGGGAAGATGTCTTTCCATCTTCCTACTGAAAATTTCTTGGGACTGTTCTACCGAGGAGCTGGTAGCTGTGCAGGAACTGGTAGACACCAGAGCCCAATGAGGTAGATGAATAGCAGATTCCGAAAGCAGGCCGAGGGTCAAACACAGGTGACTGGTAGCAAGTCTTTAAACAGGCTGAGGGCCACATACAGGAGACTGGTAACAAGTCCGTAAACAGGCTGGGGGTCAAGTACAGGAGAATGGTAGAAAAGTCCGTAAGCAGGCTGAGGGTCAAGCACAAGAGACTGGTAGCAAGGTCCGTAAACAGGCAGAAGGTCAAGCACAGGAGACTGGTAGCAACGGTCCGAATGCAAGCCGAGGTTCAGGTGCAGGAGGAGATCAGAGCACGTCAAGGCCAATCTGGGTCACAACGGGTAATCACAAGGCAACTTCTTATACAGGTGGTTAAAATAATTATGTGGAATATGGGAAAGTTGTGTACAGTATATTAGTTTAAGTTTAACAGGGTCAAACAAAGGTCTGCTTGTGCCCTCATTAAAAATGTTAAAACATAACATATAAGGTGGGGTCATTGCAAGTTCATTCTCCCAAAGTCGTAAATCTGTTATCCTTGAAGTTGGTGGAGTCTTATCAGGACAAGGAGGGTTTGATCTAACATGGCTGGGTGCCATACTGGCTCTACACAGGTGTTCTTAATTGGACAAAACCAGTTATAAATAATTTTAATAAACATATAGGAATTAAGTTTGTATGCTTATAGGACAGGTGTCAGATTTATGGTTGGTTACATTGACGTAGATCTTGGCAACCAATCATGCTGTACCTAATAGGCTTGCATTGTAAGAAACTATATAAATTGGACCTGCATCTTGTAATACATTGAACATAAACCCTGTATGTTCCCAGCTGCTGTTAATAAACCTGCATCACTGAAGTCCTGCCTGGTTCGATAGTTTATTATTTTACTTTAACATCCAGACCTGCACCTGGGAACGGCAGGGACTCGATGACGTCAACACGCAGCTCCGCCCTGGCATTTACTGTCGGGAGATAAGTACCCATTTTTTGCTGGCTGCCAGTAAAAATGCTGACAGTTGGCAACACTGGGTATGACTATGTATAGCTGCTGGTTGGAGCCTTAAGCCTCGTACACACGATCAGTCCATCCTATGACAACGGTCTGAAGGACCATTGTCATCGGTTAACCGACGAAGCTGACTGATGGTCCGTCGCGCCTACACACCCTCGGTTAAATAACCGATCGAGTCACAACGCGGTGACGTAAAACACAACGACGTGATGAAAAAAAACTAAGTTCAATGCTTCCAAGCATGCGTCGACTAGATTCTGATCATGCATGGATTTTTAACCGATGGTTGTGCCTACGAACGATCGGTTTTGACCTATCGGTTAGGAATCCATTGGTTAAATTTAAAGCAAGTTGGCTTTTTTTTAACCGATGGTTAAATAACCTATGGGGCCCACACACGATCGGTTTTGACCGATGAAAACGGTCCATCAGACCTTTGTCCTCTGGTTAACCTATCGTGTGTACGAGGCCTTACAGTCACAGTTGTACAAATTTTCCAAAGAACCTCAGCGTCTTTCTTGTTATATGGAAAGACAAGAAAATTTCCCTCGCCCCTTTCTTGGGCCCGGATTCAGATACAATTGTGTATCTATCGGCGGGCGTAACGTATCTCAGATACGTTACGCCGCCGTAACTTAGGGCGCAAGTTCCGTATTCAGAAAGAACTTGCGCCCTAAGTTAAGGCGGCGTAGCGTATGTGGTCCGGCGTAAGCCCGCGGAATTCAAATTCTCCATGCAGTGGGCGTGTTGTATGGTAATGAAGGCTGACCCCACGTAAATGACGTTTTTGGCTAACGGCACATGCGCCGTCCGTGAACGTATCCCAGTGCGCATGCTCCAAATTAACCCGCAAAAAGCCAATGCTTTCGACGTGAAAGTAAATTATGCCCAGCCCTATTCGCGAACGACTTACGCAAACAACGTAATCGACGGAAAATTCGACGCTGGCCCAACGTTCATACTTAACATAGGATACGCCTCATATAGCAGGGGTAACTTTACGCCGAAAAAAGCCTAACGTAAACTACGTAAAAAAAAAATGCGCCGGGGCGGACGTACGTTTCTGAATCGCCGTATCTACCTAATTTGCATATTCCTTGCGTAAATCTATGGAAGCGCCACCTAGCGGCCAGCGTAAATATGCAACTAAGATACGACGGTGTAAAAGACTTACGCCCGGTCGGATCTTAGGGAAATCTATGCGTAACTGATTCTAAGAATCAGTCGCATAGATACGACCCCGCACACTCAGAGTTACGACGGCGTATCCGGAGATACGCTGTCGTAACTCGTCTCTGAATCCGGGCCTTGCTGTTTTGGGTGAGTAGAGAGAACCTGAAGACCTGAATGACTTAAAGCGGGAGTTCACCCATTTCTGTTTTGTTTCCTCTTTTCCCCATAGATGGATGCTCGTTTTCTCTAGGGGAATCGGCTATTTGTTTTAAAATATGTGCAGTACTTACCCGTTTTCGAGATGCATCTTCTCCGTCGCTTCCGGGTATGGGTCTTCGGGAGCGGGCGTTCCTTCTTGATTGACAGTCTTCCGAGAGGCTTCCGACGGTCGCATCCATCGCGTCACTAGTAGCCGAAAGAAGCCGAACGTCGGTGCGGCTCTATACTGCGCCTGCGCACCGACGTTCGGCTTCTTTCGGAAAATCGTGACGCGATGGATGCGACCGTCGGAAGCCTCTCGGAAGACTGTCAATCAAGAAGGAACGCCCAGTCCCGCAGCCCATACCGGAAGCGACGGAGAAGATACATCTCGTAAACGGTAAGTACGGATCATATTTTAAAACAACTAGCCGATTCCCCTAGACAAAACGAGCATCCATCTAGGGGGAAATAGTGTTCTCCATGGATGAACCTCCGCTTTAAAGTATCTTTGCTGGTGGATATTCTGCTCCCTTCCAGTGCTGGCCATATGTCCAGAAGCCACCAGCAAAAGCTGGAATATCCGTTTTGGATTGAGTATCCTTTTAAGGGCAGTGCAATTTCAATCAGCATGATTTATCCATCATCTGGTAAATAAAATTAACCTGTTGTTATCTTTCATTCTATGTTACGCAGTCTGAATGGTGAGTTAAAGTGGAGGTTCACCCGGAAATAAACATTTTTAACCTTAGATTCCTGCTCATTTTGTCTAGGGGAATCGGCTATTTTTTTTTAAAATCGAAGCTGTACTTACCGTTTTAGAGATGCATCTTCCCTGCCGCTTCCGGGTATGGGCTGCGGGACTGGGCGTTCCTATTTTTAATGACAGTCTTCCGACGGTCGCATCCATCGCGTCACGATTTTCCGAAAAGTAGCCGAACGTCGGTGCGCAGGCGCAGTATAGAGCCGCACCGACGTTCGGCTTCTTTCGGCTACTCGTGACGCGATGCGACCGTCGGAAGCCTGTCGGAAGACTGTCAATCAAAATAGGAACGCCCAGTCCCGAAGACCATACCCGGAAGCGGCAGAGAAGATCGATCTCTAAAACGGTAAGTACGGCTTCGATTTTAAAACAACTAGCCGATTCCCCTAGACAAAATGAGCATCAATCTAAGGGTAAAAAAAAATGTATGGGTGAACTCCCGCTTTAAGCTATTGAATCCCTTTGTAGATCGAAGGAAATGCAAAGTCCCTAAAGTGTATAAAAAAATGTTTTACTGCGATAGAAGAATGTCAGGCTCTACATTAACATTTCAACAGCTCAATATCTTGTTCTACTTGCTGTCATTGTTCAATCAGAAAAGAAAAAAGAAGGCAATCACTTCTCAAAAGTAAAGCAGCATCATGGACAACTTTAACATGGCCCCGACCTCTATCCAGCATCTCATGCTATAGCAACCATTATAGGCTTCTTTTTATAGAATTCAGCTCCCAGTCATCCATAACCCAAGGTCAGAGGTGCATCGAGGAGGTGTTTCTTGTAGCTCTCAAGCAAATGTAACATGAAGTTGTATCTACAGCCCTGTGGATATAAAAGCCAAGTACTCAAGTTGCTTTGACAGAGTCGATAGGCAATGTGCCCGTGGAGGCTGCATGACCTTCTACTGCTTATGCCCGATGGAAACCAATTGTGTTGATGTGATATGGGTGGTCTTGTTTTCCCCTCTGTGTGTCCTGCAGCCTTATTTTTTTTTTTTTTCTTCCCCCCAACAGAATGTCTTTTTTTTTTGTTCTGGGATTTTCCTTGGCATTTAATAATGACCTTTCTCCTTTTTCTGTTGTTTCAGTTAAAGGATCAAGAAAGTTAAGTCTGCCAACAGATCTTAAGACTGATCTTGGTACGGTAGGCGAAAGCCAACAGTTTTAAGCTTCCTCACTTCCATTTAGCAAAAGCATTTTTACCGACCCCAGCCCATGAGACTCCCGAGGTCTTCCTTCCAGTGCTTGGCGGAGACTTCTCGTTCCATGCAGTTCTGTTGGCAGCATCTGGCATCCCCCGCTTGTGTGACCCTCATTTCCTGTGACCACATTTGTATACCATTTTGCAAGCAGACACACATTGGGAGAAATCAGTAAGATGTCAACATTGCTCATTGCCATTTCAGTAAATGCTCTTCACTGCACTTATTCTTTAACACCAACAATATCACCCTCAAAGTCTAACATAGTTAACAAAAAAAGTTGTTTTATATTTAGACATTTCCTGGTAGATTTGGTGTTGGAATGGATGTTTATGTTCTAGAACAGTGGTTCTCAACCTGGGGGTCGGGACCCCCTTGGGGGTCGAATGACAATTTGCCAGGGGTCACCAAATGCTGGGCTGGTTCTGAAGCCCGCACCGCTCTCCCAGCCTTTTTGCGGCTGACCAGCAGGGCTGTCCCTGGAGTCTGCGGAAGCCCAGCTGGGCTGTTCCTGGAGCCGGTGGCCACCCACTCAGCCTCTTTGCAGGTGCCCATTCATGGCATATGTGGGGGGCAGAGACCAGAGGTCAGCTGACTGGTGAGGAATGTGAAGTGGGAGAGGCTGGAGGAGACCCTATCTCCTGATTTTGGCATAGGTGTCACTGTTACGGGACACCACAAAGTCGGAGACACAGTGAGTAACACTACCCATGATTAAAGTTGCCATTAAAAGTCCCCACTACAGTTCTCAGATTAGCAGACAAACTTGATTAAGAGCAACTAAGTTGGCTGATCAGAACTCCCCCCCCAGCACTGCCACTCATCCCAACTCTGTGCCAGCAATGCCACTAATCCCCCCCCCCCCCACACCAAGGAGTAAACAAAGGAATAAAAATAGGGAATACATGGAAGGGAGAGGAAAAGAGAGGTAGGAACAAAGAAAAAGGGGGAGACAGAACAAGAAAGATGACTAGAGCGAGGGATGGGGGGGGGGGGGAAAGCAAGAAATTAGGATAGAGAGAGATAAAAGGGAAAGAAAGAGAAACAAAGAGAAAGAGTGGTACATCGTAAAATATACCATAAGGGGTTTGAATACTGTATGAGTGGAAGAGACTCAGTGTGCTCTAAATGTCTGTGGGCTGGGGGGGGCGCAAATTACTTGTCTTGCCTTGGGTGCTGACAACCCACGCTCCGAAAATTATTTTACTGTTAGGGGTCCCCACAACTTGGGAAATTTTATCAAGGGGCCACGCCACTAGAAAGGTTGAGAACCACTGTTCTAGAAAGAGCTTTGTTTGGCTAAGGACGCAGAATTGTGTAATGTATATCTTGAAGACGAATGATGCATTTGTGTGTTTGCTTAAAAGTTACGAAAACTATGCAGTGATAGGTTCATGGTCTGCCAGTCTTTTCAGTTTGGTGTTTCTTATATCCTGTACAAGCCCTTACCCACCATCTAGCGCTCCTTCTCTATACTAGGCCTCATCTTAAATGTATCATTCCTCCTCCAAACTGAATGTCCTTATTCACAGCCTAGTAACCCTTGTCAAGAGTTCCTACCCCTATCCACAATCTAGCATTCCTCAAAAAGGAATAGGCTTGAAAGACGTTTGAGTGAAGCAAGAAGATAGGAAGGGGGAAAGAGGGGAAGTGGGGCGAGAAAACCCATTCCTTCCCTAGAAAGAGAATACGAAGAAAAAACTGTGGTATAACACAGCCCAACCTAGAGCTATGAGGAAGTGCGTAGGCCAAAATATTGCACATATAAACTCATTTTATCATAGTGTGTGTTGGTTTTATGAATCAGAGGAACTGAAATCTCTCCATAAAACCCAGATGCTGTAGAATTTTTGATAGTTATCCAAACATTGGTGCCTCCACTGTATTTCTTGTACCTTCAGTAGCCACTCCTTGACTGTAGGGACCACCGAGGATTTCCAGTGTAGTTGTATAAGGTTCTTACCAGCATTCGGAAGGTAGGGAACCACTTATAGTTTATGGAAGCCCACAGACCTATGCGTATCTGTCATGCTTACCCCTAATGCAGGTGTTCAGACACTATAGCTAGCTTCTGTGTTCTTCACCTATAGTGGCCCCCTTTTCCCATAAGGCAAGCAGGTCTACCGGTATGCGGCTGCCCCCCAGGACTTATACGCAATGCTGTAGTGCCTGGCCACCACTCCCATCGTGGCAAGTGCGAACTGAGCAAAGAAAACAGGTACTTGTGGTTGGAAGGCAGGTAGAGTGGTTCAATGACAAGCAAGATTCAGAATAGTCTGGCTCAATCCATAGTCAAAAGGCAAGTAGAGTTCAGAGAATATTCTGATATCTGATCGTAGGTTGTCCAGCAGAGCAGGACAGACAAACAGGTAGCTTGAGCACATATAACCAGCGCTATCAAAAGCATGAGACTGCAGGTTTGGCTGGCCTAAATCAGGTTTGGTCTCCACCCAGAAGCTGGCCACATCAATCACCTTGCAGATGGACAGACTGTTCCAGGATGCTGGAATGAGATCAGCAACTGTCAAAAAACCTGAAAGTATTATGGAATAGTACTGGGAGAGGATCATCTCCTAACTGATGTTGAGTAACTCTGACAATTGGGTACCATACTTATACCCAATCAGTTCAATAAGAGGGCAATCTCACCAAAGGTGTAAGAATGTACCTTTTTGCCCATACCTTCTCCAACAGTGTGTACATGGAATAACTTCTCCGGGACCCTATACCAATGTGATAGAAATTTGTAGTTAGACTGCTCTGTCTTAGAAGTAAGAGGAGGTACAGTATGGGCCCATACTGTGAATTTATCTATTCTACTATCCGATAGACTATGGCCCAATTCCTTCTTCCATTCCCTAATGTAGCAGGGTACCGTGTGGGGAGAGAGGTCCAACAATCATTTTTATAGGTTAGAAAGTAGTCATGTGAGATTTTCCCTATTTGGGCACATAGGGCCAGATCCTCAAAAGGGATACGCCGGCGTATCTACTGATACGCCGGCGTATCTACTGATGCGCCGTCGTATCCCTGTTTCTATCTATGGAACTGATCCACAGAATCAGTTTCACATAAATAGGGAGAAGATCCGACATGTGTAAGGGACTTACACTGTCGGATCTTAGGATGCAGTACCGCAGCCGACACTGGGGGCATTTCTCGTCGAAATGCCGCTTCAGGTATGCAAATTAGCACTTACGGAGATCCACAAAGCTTTTACGCTTTGTTTTTTCTCCGTAAGTATTAGTTTGCCGTCGCAATATTAGGGCTACTTTTACAAGGCCTAAACTGTTTAGGCCTTGTAAAAGTAGACCCTTCTATCCCGCGTCGCTGTTTTTTTTTTTTTTTCCCGTCGCAACTCGTATTTTTTTTTTACGCCCGTCGCGATTCTCAAAACCCGGCGCAACGTAAAACCGCGCAAAGCACGTCGGGAAAATGACGTCGGGAGCATGCGCAGTACGTCCGGCGCGGGAGCGTGCCTAATTTAAATGGGACTCGCCTCATTAAATTAGGAACGCCTTGCGCCGGACGAATTTAAGTTACACAGCAGAAAATTTCTAGGTAAGCGCTTTGTGGATCGGGCACTTAGGTAGAAATTTTCCGGCGGTGTAACTTAAATTGAAAAAGTTACGTTGCGCCGGGTTTTTGTGGATCTGGCCCATAGTCTCAAAATACTAAGAAAGAGTGTATCAGGGTGGCACCTGGCCTCTCAGGCCTTGTACACACGAGAGGTTTTCCACTGGAAACGGTCCGCCGGACCGTTTCCAGCGGATAAATCCTCTGGCGGATTTTGATCTGATGGCTGTACACACCATCAAATCAAAATCCCTGCGGAATACATCCGCGGTGACGTGCCGCGACGATGACGCGGCGACGTGCGCGACCCTGGAAGGTAAACACTTCCACGCATGCGTCGAATCATTACGACGCATGCGAGGGATGGGAGCGGACGGACTGATCGGGTGAGTCTGGACAGACGACCGGATCAGTCCGCTGGACTGGATCCCAGCGGATAGATTTTGTAGCATGCTACAACATTTTTATCCGCTGGGAATCCGTCGGCTGGATTTTTATCCGAAAATTGTCCGCTCGGGTCTACACACGACCGGATTTATCCGCTGGAACTGATCCGCGGATCAATCCCAGCGGATAGATCCTCTCGTCTGTACGGGGCCTCAGGCTCCTGTAGAAAGTGTGCAGTTGAATATATTTCCATCCATCCATTGGAGTTGTGCCCCACACTTGTCTGAGATCCAATAGGGATTTCAGCTCAGAACTCTTCATAAACTGAAAGCACTCAATCTCAGTAGGCCTCCCCCAGGACTTGAAAAATGACAGCCCTTCCCCAGGGGAAACCACTCAATGGAGAAAGTGGTAATGGTAATTGAACTAAGTTATGTTTCTTGTTCAAAAATTGTCCCAGATTGCCATTGTAGCCTGAGAGAGCGGGGATAGGAAATTCGGTAGTCTTCTATTGGCTCTGTTAAGCCAGTGTGCATGTGCCAAATTATGGCCAGCTAGGGTTTTCTCCAGCAGGACCCAATGTTTATCATGGACATTATAATTCCAATTGTCAATATGCATTAGTGCGTAAGCCTGGTAATATAAGGAAAGGTCTGGAAGACCCAGACCTCCGGTCACCTTAGTAAGATACATGAGAGCGCTGAGGCTTACCATTCCAGAACAAGAGGTGAGGGAAATTCTTCCACTAGGGACAGATGTTTTGGTGACAACTAAGATGAGAATTACCCTCACTTCAATAACATTTCCTGTAATCTCCTGCTATGTTACCAGGAAAGGAAGTGAAGGGAAATCTTCCCAGCAGGACACAAAGTAAAAAAAAAAAAAAACCCGATTTGGGTTGTTAACTCTTCCCTACTCTATTCAAAACAAAATAAGTTTGTTATAATAAACACGGAAACCTTGCCGATTCAAGCTTCCCGTAGTCTCTACGACTAAGCCTGGATGGGTGAAACATGTTAGAGGGGCTGAAGAACATGGTCTGCGCTGTCTATCAAATAAACTTTCGGATTTTGTGATGTCATCTGAATGTGTCCCATCCCTTCATAGTGTTCTACGTACACTCTAACCATATTCTAACACTCTGTGCCCACAGTTTAGTGTGCCTCCAGTCTGCCAGTTCATACAACCTAGTGTTCCACCTCCAGACTACCAGCCTTACCTAGCAGCTAGTGGTCCTTATGCAATGTGCCAGCCTTTAGCCTTTAAACAGAATCTTATATCCCTTATCTAGCCTTTACCCAGTCTTGTGTTACCTTCCAGACTACCAGCCCTTACTCTGAGTCTAGTTTACCTCCTCTGGACTATCAGACCTTACTCCTAGTCTAGTATACATATTCTAGACTACCAGGCCTTACTCCTAGTCTTCTCCAGACTACCACCTCTTACTCCTCGTTTACTGTACTTTCTCTAAACTACTAGTTCTTAAGGCCCATACGCACGATCAGACTTTTTGACAACAAATGTCCGACGGACCTGTTTTAGCAGACAATCCGACCGTGTGTACGCTCCATCGGACAAACTTTTTCATCGGAAAAATGTTCGCTGTGAGAACAGACAAACTTTCCGGCAACAAATGTCCTATGTCGGCTAATCCTATCGTGTGTACACAAGTCCGTCAGACTAAAATCCAAAGTACAAACACGCATGCTCAGAACCAATGCTAAAGATCAGACAGCAATAGCAGAAGTTGCTCACAGGGTGGCGGTAAAGAGCTGAAAAACCATGCCATTTGGTGAAAGTTGGCTGAAAAAGTCCTGCCGTGTGTATGCATACCAAGTTCACGGCCAACACCCTTCAGACAAAAATCCACGGAAAAGTCAGATGGAAGTCCGATCGTGTGTATGTGGCTTTACTCCTAGTCTAGTATATCTCCTCTAGACTACCAGCCCTTTCTCCAAGTCTAGTGTACCTCCTTTAGACTACCAGCTCTTACTCCTAGTCTAGTATACCTCCTCTAGATTATCAGACCTTACTCCTAGTCTAGTCTAGTGTACCTACTCTTATGCCTAGTACACACGATCGTTTTTCCCGTTGGGAAAAACGGGGGCCGGGAAGGTTGTACGGGGAAATTCGGAAGATGGCCGCCGTCATCTCTCTGCTCTGCATTGCCGCCGGGAGCGATCTTTCTGCTCTGCATCGCCACCCAGGGCGATCTCTCCGCTCTGCATCATCACCTAGGGTGAGTCGGGCGGACCGAGCGGCTCACTGGCATCACCCCCTGGACTGCTCTACGACTTCTACCATGACAGGTTACCTTCCTCACTACAGTGGCGGCTGGTGCTCCGGGGCTATAAAAAAAAAAAAAAAACAGACCCCCCCACACGGTTGGGCAGCGATGCAGAGAGATCGCCCTGTGTGGCGATGCAGAGCAGAGAGATCGCCCTGGGTTGCGATGCAGAGCAGAGAGATCGCTCTGGGTGGCGATGCAGAGAGATCAGCCAGTCGCGCTCCGCGCGCTTCCTGATTGGCCAGGAGGAGAAGCAGAAAGACAATAATGAATATTCATTTTCTATTGTCGCACAACTGGTTGGGTCCGGGGCACAGTGCACTACGCCCTGAGCCCACCCTCTTTTACAACCAATTAGAGCTTTAGGCTCTAATCATGTGCTTAAAAAAAAAACATTGGGGGTGCGCATGCGCGGGCGGCGGTGACGGATGGCTGTGCCGTGAGCTCCGCTCCAGGCTTACACCGCGGCGCCCATAGCCCGGTACACGTCGGTCGAAAAATATCACAGACGGTACAGGCGGACTCCCTAGCACACGGGGATCAGACAGAGCAGCTCCAGTCCGCAGAAAAACAGCACTGTTAAGCCGCAGCTGACATTCTCTGCTCTGTGAGGTAAATCCAAGATGGCCGCCCAGCGGTTACCTCAGGTAAAACAGAACAGCCTGAGCTCCATGGAAACAGGCAGGCCAGAGCTAGTACCAGACCAACAGAAAAACAACCCTGGCTCATCAACCCTCTCCTCACAGGGAACCCTCAGGCCCTATGGAACAGATGGCTCATGTTCGGCCCTCCTTATGACAGACTTGTCCCCCCCACCACAAGAAGCTGGAGCTTCATTATCAAAGAATATCATCTGCTCTGATGTAATTTCAGGGGGTTCCTCTAGTGTGATGGATGAATTATTCTTTAAATTCTCAGCATTGCTGGATAAAGGACTGTCACAAACAGCAGCAAAAATCACAAATGATTTGAAGGCTGATTTTCACTCCCTGGGCTCCAGGATTGAAGCTATCGAGCACAAGATGGAGGAAACAATATATGCCACGTCACAGAATTATGGGCATATACAGACACTTCAGGATCAACTGGATGTAGCTATGTCACGTATAGACGACCTCGAGAACAGATCGAGAAGGGCGAATATTAGGGTCAGGGGACTCCCCGAAACTGTTCTCAATGTCCCCGAAGCAGTGCAAGACCTGATTAAAACTCTTCTCCCTAACGTTTCCTCTCAGCAGCTGGAATTGGACAGGGCCCACAGGGCTCTGGGTCCCCCCAGGAAAGACGGCTCGCCTAGGGACATCATTGCAAAGCCGCATTATTACTCAGTTAAAGAAGAAGTTATGAGGCAAGCAAGATCTACACAGGTCATATTGTGCCAGGGACATCAAGTACAACTCTTTGCTGATCTGTCTCCCTCCACCATACAGAAAAGGAGATCCCTGAAACCTCTGCTTTTGGTCCTGACCAAAAAAGCAATCAAATATAAATGGGCCTTTCCATTTGCGGTCAAGTTTACATTTAATGGCAAATCTTTTGCCTTTTCATCACTGCCGGAAGGGGAGAATTTATTGCTTCGCCTAAAGCTCATTTCACACGAAGCTGACATGGACACTTCTAACACTGGCCATGGATCCAATAAAAGGGCTGTTCCCACCAGTCCACCTTCTCCCCTGTGGATGAAGAACAAAAACAAAAAAGCCAGGGATGCTGAAGCCACCTGAGGGAAAAACCCACCTATTTCTCCTACTTTTGACCAAGTGACTTGGTTATTGACCCCTGAGGGTCTGAGAGAACTACTTTGTTTAGTCCCAAGACTGAACTCCACCTTTGTGATGTCCTTTTTCCTCACTTTTTCATTTTTTCATGATTCACCGGTTATTGTATGAACCTGTTGCCACCGGCTATTGCATGAACCTGTTGCTTACCCTATGTTTGTTATACAAGTATTTCTATTTTTTGATGCCTAGTGGTTCACTCCGTTTATTTTTGCAATTAGCTGTATACCTATAAGGGAATACCGTAGTTGTGTCACAGGGGTCCCCTGGGGGTAGCGGTGGGCTCCCTTTACCCCACTTAGTGGGGGGGAGGCCGCTGGTGTTATCTAGGGGACACACAGGCCTTAACAGACTATTCTGTTACTTTTATTTTTACTAGTGCCGTGTACCAAAAATATTGAATTTAAGATAGATATTTGTCTTTTGGGCGCCCGGTCCTAGCCTGGATTCGATGCGCCTCCATCCATCCTTTGGATAGCTTATGGTTACTGAGGGATGGACAGTTCACTCCTTCTTAGGGGTAACTGACAGTGATTTACACTTGTTGAGTGACTGGGGTTTCTCCCTCCTAGCACTCACTCTTCTTCTTCAGGGAGACCTTTCTATTTCTTTCCTTTCCTGTCTTCCCACTCCACTCCCTTCAGTGCCACATTGCTCACGATTATGCCTAAACCTCTCTTATGTTCATAGGTTCTTTAATGAAGATAATTGCACCATGGACCCGACTGCTTGGTTCCTTAGGCTGTTCCGGGATCTGGGACGACGTCTGGTGAGTGAGGGTTGTCTATTCGGGGGTCCCGGCTCTCTCCTTCATGGCTAACACGACAGATTCTAATCTCCGCATAGCCTCCCATAATGTTCAGGGCTTAAACTCTCCAATTAAACGGAGAAAAATGATGGACCACTACAAATCACTTCGCCTGGACATTGTAATGTTACAGGAGACTCATTTTCCAGTCCGATACAGCCCCACCTTTCTCCACACGTTCTTCCCCCAATTCTACTTGGCCAGCGCAATAAATAAGACCAAAGGGGTGGCAATATTATTCTCCAAGAAATGTATTTTTACTAAAATCTCTGATACTGTAGACCCTGATGGGCGGTTTTTACTAGTCAAGGGCAAGATTGGGGAACAATTGTTCTCACTGGTGTCATATTACGCACCCAACAGAGGACAGGCCAAATTTTTTAAATCTATGATTGACGCCCTTTCCCCGGAATTGGAAGGCACCGTAATTTTTGGAGGGGACTCTAACACTGCCCTGGATCAGGGATTAGATAAGACTAGACCATCTGGGTCCCAATCGATTCGCCCTACCAGGGAGAGTCTTAAAATAGCTAAACTTCTTTATGATCATGGCCTAGCTGACACTTGGAGGGAACTTAACCCCTCTAAAAGAGATTACACTCACTTTTCTCATCCACACCTCACCTATGCTCGCATAGACCATGTTTTTGTTCCATCTACCGTCCTTCCGGCTATCACTTTGGCCTCTATAAGGGATTCCGCATTGTCAGATCATTCCCTGGTACTAGTCTCTCTTCGGCTGGGATACCGGGAGGGATCTCTTACTTTCTGGAGACTGAACGAATCTTTACTCTCGGATCCGGCTAAAGTCATGGAAATAGATA
This sequence comes from Rana temporaria, assembly GCF_905171775.1. Lineage (NCBI taxonomy): Eukaryota > Metazoa > Chordata > Amphibia > Anura > Ranidae > Rana > Rana temporaria. The sequence goes on along the minus strand of NC_053490.1, from coordinate 536,104,656 downwards.
AGGCCTTAAGGGAATACTTCAAAATTAATGACACAGGGGAAGTTTCTGAGGAAACGCTTTGGGCAGCTCACAAGGCTTTTATCAGGGGAAGGTTCATTCAGATTTCCACACAGGCAAAACGAGAACAAAAAGCCGAAATAGATAAATTGGAGGCTGAATATGTCTCCCTAAAGGCTTTACACAAAAGAAATCCCTCCGGTGTCTCATCGACCCAACTAGATAAAGCGAGACTGGCTCTTAACCTGGCGCTTACGACCCGGGCAGAAAAAGCTATAAGATGGAGCAAACACAAATTTCATACCCAGGCCAACAGAATAGGCCCACTCTTAGCGGCCAAACTAACCCCAAAACCCAAGCTCCTTTCCATGCCTAAGATTAGAATAGGGGGGCAACCTCCGACGACCAACCCTTCCAAGATACTGGAAGCTTTTCATGGCTTCTACTCGCGCCTATATGGCTCTCCCACTCTTCCTCCGGCTGACTTAACATCTAAATTTTTGGATGGACTTCCTATTCTTTCTCTAACAATGGCCCATAGAGAGATAATGGATGCTGAGGTCTCGGTGGAGGAGGTGAGGGGGGTGATAGAGGGTCTCCGTTCTGGCTCAGCGCCGGGGCCGGATGGTCTCTCCATTCCATATTACAAAACTTTTTCGGATATTTTATCACCACACCTGACCAGATTTTTCAATTCTAAGGCCAAAGGTGACCCTTTTGACTCCCAGATTAATACGGCTTTTATCACAGTAATTCCCAAACCAGACAAAAACCCGGAAGATGTCAGCAACTACCGTCCTATTTCCCTAATAAACAATGACCTCAAAATACTCACAAAAATCTTAGCCAATAGACTGGCAGGGTTCATAGGGCAATATGTACACAAAGACCAGGTTGGTTTCATCCCAGGCAGGCAGGGCCCGGACCAAATTCGAAGAGCAATTGACCTAGTGTCAATCCTACAAACTAATTGGCCAGGAGGACCCCCCCAAAAAGGATTTCTGTTGTCACTGGACCTTCATAAGGCCTTTGACTCAGTGTCCTGGTCATACATTTTCAAAGTACTAAACACATGGGGATTTGGGTCTAGGTTCATGGGTTTGCTCCGGGCCCTGTACACCTCTCCCAAAGCTCTCGTCCGGATTAAGGGTCACTACTCCGAACCTATTGCAATAGGAAGAGGAACTCGACAAGGATGCCCTTTGTCTCCGCTAATTTTTGCTATTGCTATTGAGACCCTAGCAATTGCTATAAGACTAAACCCTAATATTTTAGGAGTAAATTGTGGAGATCAAACTCACAAATGTGCCCTTTTTGCGGATGACATACTGCTTTTCTTAACCACCCCACTGTCCACACTTCCCAATTTATGCCGCACTCTCGAAGACTTCTCTAAAATTTCAGGTCTGACGGTCAACTTCTCCAAATCAAAGGCACTTAATATTTCTTTATCCCCTCCTGTAGTTCTTAATCTTAAACAATCATTTAAGTTTACTTGGAGCGACTCCTCGATTCAGTACCTGGGTATCAATTTGGCAGCCAGAACGGAGACCCTATATGATCTTAACTACCCCCCTATGTATAAAAGGCTAGAGGCTGATCTTATTGCATGGTCTAAGCTTTTTATATCCTGGTTGGGAAAAATTAACTCGATCAAGATGACGTTGTTTCCAAGGTTACTATATTTATTTCGCTCCCTACCAATTCCAATTAAGAGAAGTCACCTAAAAACTATGCAGAGTAAAGTTCTTAAATTCATCTGGGGTTCTTCAGGATATCGAGTTCCGCAGAACACACTTTTTCGTCATAGGAGTAAAGGGGGACTGGGACTCCCCGACCTCCACAATTATTATCTTTCAGCAAGATTAGCTCAATTTTCCACAATATATGCCAAACACAATATTCCTGATTGGGTGAATATCGAACAGCAAGCTGTCCCCTCTATCCCCCTAGACTACCTTTTATGGTCCCCTGTCAAGACCCGCCCTGCTATCCTATCCCCAGTACTGTCTCAGTCTTTTGTCCTATGGGATCGCCTTAGACACAACAAATGCATAACGTCCTCCGCCCATCCGTTAGCTCATATTTTCAACAACCCTGACTTCCCGCCAGGGCTACAGTCCTCGGAATTTAAATGGTGGATGGACAAGGGGCTGTATCGGATTGGACAATACTTTACTTCTAGTGGCCCCATTTCCCTCAAATATTGTATACAATCCCTTCACATTCCAGACTCTGAGAGGGCCCACTTCGATCAAATATCACAATTTCTAAATAGTATCTGGAACTCTAAACCCCTACCCCCTGACTTTACTTCGTATGAATTTTGGTGCGGACAGGCCATGGAGGGGAGGGGTGGCATCTCTCTGATCTACTCGGCCCTCACCCACCCGACGTCTAAAACATCCTATATGGTTGCCTGGGAGTCCGACTTCCAATGTGACATTAACCTGGAGAACTGGCATAAAGCTGTCTTTAGATCTTTTCGGGGTATACAAGGTATCTCCTTGATGGAGGCAAGCATTAAGGTCATCACCAGATGGTACCTGACTCCGTCCAAGCTAGCCGCCATTTTCCCCGCAGCTGACCCTCTATGCTTTAGGGGATGCCAGCTCCGGGGCAACATGGCTCACATTTGGTGGGAATGTCCTAGAATACGTTCCTTTTGGAGGATCATCTTCAATATGATCTATAAGGTAACAGGGTTTCGGATTCCCAGGACACCCAATGTTGCCTTGTTGAATGCTAACATCCCTCTTCTTCCTAGATCCTCACAAAAGCTGATCCACTTCATGTTACTTGGCTCTAAGATCGCTATAGCCAAATCTTGGAAACAGCCCAGGCCGCTCATATCATTGGTCAGACAAAAAATCTCTTGGATCATGCTTCAAGAAAAATTATCCAGCATTCTTTCTAATTCGACCAAGGCTTTCCATGAATTGTGGAATCCCTGGGCTGAATATGTTGGCATTCGTCTTATCCCAGACCCCATTTAAATGTTGAGAAGACATTGTCTGTGAGGTTAGGCAATATTTCGATCACCCTACCCTTTTCCCTTCCTTTTTCTCTCTTCTGTTCTTTCTCACTTTACCTCTCTGTTCTATCTTTCTTGGTTATTTTTCTTTTATCAACCAGACTACACGTTAAATGTGGGGTTATAACTCTAAGTTATATATGGACGGCCCGTATTTATTTAATTTATTTTACATACGTTATGTACCTATTTTGAAGGGGTATTCCTCTCGTTACCCTTGGATATTTCTCTATGTAATTCGCATTGGTGAGAGTGATGCGAGCTGGGGGGGAGGGTCTGGGGGGATTGGGGGTCCACACTCTGGCACAGCATGATCCCTATCGGGGTGCTGGGGAAGGGGGCTCGGGATCTCATCTGGACCAGATTCCCCGTAGTCAGGGTAACTTTACCAGTAGCCTGCTTGATATTTGGGTTTTTTTTTATTCTCCAACATTTTAATGATATGCAAGCAGACATTCTTATTTATTATAGAATTAATAGAATCTATCTTTGGTAATTGTTTATAATATTATCATAATAACATGTATGTTTAGTTAGGGCATAAGTTGCTCATGATGATTATCTCATTGTTGTAACCTGTCATGAATTCTCAATAAAAATTTATTGAAAGTAAAAAAAAAAAAAAACATTGGAATCCATGCGTCCGACGCCCTGCATGTAGATTAGGGGACAGGCGCATAGATTAGGGGGGGCGGCGCCCCGTATGGAGCGGCCGCCCCTGCCTCCCTACATAACTTTTTATGCAACTGCCGGGCAAAGAGTGAGTAATATGGAGAGTCTGCTGGGGCTGCTAACATCAGATTCAAGATGGCGGCACCCAGGGCTTTTGGACGTCTACACATGGAAGACACTTCCGAGTAAATAACATGCATAGATTAAATTCACATAATATCCTATAGGAAATTGTTTGTTGAAGTGAAGGGTGGAACGATGGTGACTTTATTGTTTTTTTTTATCTATCAAACATGCAAACATTCTTAATGGGTTAAACTGGTTATCTGTTGCTGTAAACCAACTCTATTACCGAAGAGTGGTATGTAATGGTGTGATAAGTGCAAGTCCCAGTCCCAGCACAATATTTCTATATGTCAGCCTTCATGCCTTGTATTGTATGGCGTTACCATGACAACTAGGCTTGTCCCTGGCCCCGTCTCTATGCATTGCCTGCCATCATTGTGCCCCCCCCCGCCGCACATTGATGTACCCTTTATATAATGGCAGAGACGGAGAATAGGCCTGTGGACTTGACATTTTACCCCCAATACTCATTGTTTGGATTCTGCCTTTTCTGTACACAAGGAAGAGCCACACTCCATTACAAATACATATAATTGTACCAGTATGGGGGTGCGCGCTATAGGGGTATTGTGTCAATTTTCTGTCCTTTACTAACCAATTGAATCAAAGGGGTTTTAAAGGCTCGTGGTTTTTTTTTTCTAAATAGGTTCCTTTAACCACTTAAGACCCGGACCTTTAGGCAGCTAAAGGACCACGGCCAGTTTTGGCGATTCGGCACTGCGCCGCTTGTACTGACGATTGCGCGGTCGTGCGACGCGGCTCCCAAACAAAATTGGCGTCCTTTTTTTTCCACAAATAGAGCTTTCTTTTGGTGGTATTTGATCACCTCTGCGGTTTTTATTTTTTGCGCTATAAACAAAAATAGAGCGACAATTTTGAAAAAAATGCAATATTTTTTTACTTTTTGCTATTATAAATATCCCCAAAAAATATATAAAACATTATTTTTTTCCTCAGTTTAGGCCGATACGTATTCTTCTACCTAGTTTTGGTTAAAAAAAAAAAAATTGCAATAAGCGTTTATCGATTGGTTTGCGCAAAATTTATAGGCCCTGATTCAGAAAGCAGTTACGACGGCGTATCTCCAGATACGCCGTCGTAACTCTGAGTGCGGGACGTCGCATCTCGGCGTCTGATTCATAGAATCAGATACGCCTCAATGTTGCCTAGATACGAGCGGCGTAAGTCTCCTACGCCGTCGTATCTTAGGGTGCAATATTTATGCTGACCGCTAGGGGCGCTTCCCTAGACTTCCGCGTTGAATATGCAAATTAGGTAGATACGCAGATTTAGAAATGTATGTCTGCCCGGCGCATTTTTTAACGTCATTTACGTAAGGCTTTTTCCGGCGTAAAGTTATCCCTGCCTCTATGAGGCGTAGCCAATGTTAAGTATGGACGTCGGGCCAGCGTCGAATTTTGCGTCGTTTGCGTAAGTCGTTCGCGAATAGGGCTTTGCGTAAGTTATGTTCACGTCGAAACCAATGAGGCTTTGCGGCGTAATTTGGAGCATGCGCACTGGGAAAAGAGTCATTTACGTGGGGTCACGAGTAATTAACATGAAACACGCCCACCTTCTCCACATTTGAATTAGGCGGGCCTACGCCGGCCCAGTTACACTACGCCGCCGTAACTTAGGGCGCAGGTTCTTTCTGAATACGGAACTTGCGCCCTAAGTTACGGTGGCGTAGTGTATATGAGATACGCTACGCCCGCCGAAAGATACGCAAATTATCCGAATCCGGGCCATAGTGTTTACAAAATAGGGGATAGTTTTATTGCATTTTTATTCATTACTTTTTTTTTTGCTACTAATGGCGGCGATCAGCAATTTTTTTCATGACTGCGACATTATGGCGGACACTTCGGACAATTTTGACACATTTTTGGGACCATTGTCATTTTCACAGCAATAAATGCATTAAAAATGCACCGATTACTGTGAAAATGACATTTGCAGTTTGGGAGTTAACCACAAGGGGGCGCTGAAGGGGTTATGTGTGACCTCATCTCTGTTTCTAACTGTAGGCGGGCGGGGCTGGACGTGTGACATCATTGATCGTGTTTCCCTATATCAGGGAACACACGATCAATGACGGCCCCACAGTGAAGAACGGGGAAGCTGTGTTTACACACACCTCTCCCCGTTCTTCAGCTCCGGGGACCGATCGCGGGACTCCAGCGGCGATTCGGGTCCACGGGTCCCGCGGCCACGGAGCTTCGGGGGTCGCGGGCGCGCGCCCGCGACCCACGGCTAGGCACTTGAAGAGGATGTACAGGTGCGTGCTTGTGTCCAGCCGTGCCATTCTGCCGACGTATATGTGCAGGAGGCGGTCCTTAAGTGGTTAAGCTAGTGCATTGTTGGGTCTCTAACCTTTTCCTTCCATTTCCCTTCTAAATATTTTTTTCGTTGTCTGAATTTCTCACTTCCTGTTCCTCCTCAGTAAGCCTGCCCCCATCACTACATCCCTGTGGGGAGACGCTGTGCCCACATCATCCGAGCTCAGCGTCTCCCCACAAGAATGTAGTCCCAAGGGAGGGGGCGAGCACGCTTACTAACCCCCAGCCAGAACGGCTCGGATGATGTGGGCACAGCGTCTCCCCACAGGGATGTAGTCCCAAGGGAGGGAGCGAGCACGCTGACTAACCCCCGGTCAGAACGGTTCGGATGATGTGGGCACAGCGTCTCCCCACAGGGATGTAGTCCCAAGGGAGGGGGCGAGCACACTGACTAACCCCCGGTCAGAACGGTTCGGATGATGTGGGCACAGCGTCTCCCCACAGGGATGTAGTCCCAAGGGAGAGGGCGAGTACGCTGACTAACCCCCAGCCAGAACAGCTCGGATGATGTGGGCACAGCGTCTCCCCACAGGGATGTAGTCCCAAGGAAGGGGGCGAGCACGCTGACTAACCCCCAGCCAGACCGGCTCGGATGATGTGGGCACAGCGTCTCCCTACAGGGATGTAGTCCCAAGGGAGGGGGCGAGCACGCTGACTAACCCCCAGCCAGAACGGCTCGGATGATGTGGGCACAGCGTCTCCCCACAGAAATGTAGTCCCAATGGAGGGGGCGAGCACGCTGACTAACTAACCCCCAGCCAGAACGGCTCGGATGATGTGGGCACAGCGTCTCCCCACAGGGATGTAGTCCCAAGGGAGGGGGCGAGCACGCTGACTAACCCCCAGCCAGAACGGCTCGGATGATGTGGGCACAGCGTCTCCCCACAGAAATGTAGTCCCAATGGAGGGGGCGAGCACGCTGACTAACTAACCCCCAGCCAGAATGGCTCGGATGATGTGGGCACAGCGTCTCCCCACAGGGATGTAGTCACAAGGGAGTGGACGAGAACGCTGACTAACCCCCAGCCAGACCGTCTCGGATGATGGGGGCAAGCTTACTGAGAAGTAACAGGAAGTGAGAAATTCAGACAAAGAGAAAAAACATCTAGAAGAGAAATCGAAGGAAAAGGTAAGTGAACCAACAATGCACTAGCTTAACCACTTAAGGACCGGACCATTATGCAGCTTAAAGACCTGGCCACTTTTTGCGATTCGGCACTGCGTCGCTTTAACTGACAATTGCGCGGTCGTGCGACGTGGCTCCCAAACAAAATTGGCGTCCTTTTTTTCACACAAATAGAGCTTTCTTTTGGTGGTATTTGATCACCTCTGCTGTGTTTATTTTTTGCGCTATAAACAAAAATAGAGCGTCAATTTTGAAAAAAATTCAATATTTTTAACTTTTTGCTATAATAAATATGCCCCAAAAATATATAAAAAATATTTTTTTTCCTCAGTTTAGGCCGATACGTATTCTTCTACCTATTTTTGGTAAAAAAAAAATCGCAATAAGCGTTTATTCATTGGTTTGCGCAAAATTTATAGCTTCTACAAAATAGGGGATAGTTATATTGCCTTTTTATTCATTTTTTTTTTCTAGTAATGGCAGCGATTTTTTTTTTTTTATATCGTGACTGCAACATTATGGCGGACACATCGGACACTTTTGACACTATTTTGGGACCATTGTCATTTTTACAGCGAACAGTGCTATAAAAATGCATGGATTGCTGTATAAATGAAACTGGCAGGGAAGGGGTTAAACGCTAGGGGGCGATGAAGGGGTTAACTGTGGGTGGGGGGGCTGGGCTACAAGTGACACAACATGTGTCATGTCACTAGGAAGAACAGGGAAATGCCTTGTTTACATAAGGGTCTCCCCGTTCTGCCACTCTGACACGATCGTGGGCCACCGGCGAACATTGAGATCACGGAGAGAGCGTCGTCGCACGGATTTTTAAAGGGGACATACCTGCACTGGTTACTGTAAAAATGACACTGGCAGTAAAGGGGTTAACCAGGAGGGGGCGCTGTAGGGGTTAAGTGTGCCCTAATGTGTGTTTCTTACTGTGGGGGGGGGCGTGGCATAGCGTGTAACGTCACCGATCGTCGTTACCTCTCCCCGTTCTTCCTGTCTGTGACCCTAACGCGGGACACCCACGGGCGATCGGGTCCGCTGTCCCCGCAGGGACGGTCACGGAGAAGAGGACCGGGTCGCGAGCGCGCCGCCGCGGCTGGTCTCTTAAAGGGGACGTACATGTACGCCCTTGTGCCCAGCCGTGCGATTCTGCAGACGTATATCTGTGTGCGGCGGTCCTCAAGTGGTTAAGATATATTTACCAGTATTTTCAGCAAGCAAAATTATTAGAGGAGCACGTGGTGCGCAAAAGAATACACAATGCATGCAGTGACTGGAAGGCTAAGATCACCTGCTGTGTACATGGGCAGAATTTTCAACGAGCCTTTGATTTTTCTACCAGCAGAAGATTAGTTTGCAAGGTTTTCACCGACACGTTCACAAATGAATTAAAGTCTTGGGTGTGCATTTCAGGGATAGAAAACAACACAAGATAGGACATTTTTATGATCGGCGGAACGCCACGAGGGGGACACTAAATACCATTAATGACTTACAGTTGGTGGTTTTCTTACTCTGTACTGTCGTTTTTATTTGTCTCTAAGGAAAGCATCGCTCCTGTTGTTACTATTCGTGGTAAAGTACCACTTCCTGTAAACTGTTCACTGCATAGCGTGATACAGTATATAGCTTTTTATTTACTACATGAATACATTCCTGCCCTAGGACCACTGTGTCTGATCTGCTGCACATATAAATTCTGCATAGCATCCCATCTTTGCTTAACACTTGGTTTAATGGATGACTAAAGCCACATTTTTGTATTGGCTCAGAACCTCAACTCCCTGCCCACCACTATCACTTGTAAACACTTGTAAACACAGAAATCCAGTGTCAGGTCACCTGTGGCCAGGTGACAAGTGCATCCCGTGGGTGTCAGGGATGCACCACAGGGTAGTGAACCCTATAGCCGACTGCTGCGATCAGAGAGGAAGCGAACCCAAGATCGCCCAGGGCGCGGAGTCTAAGACCCAGCTTTGTGTCCACCAGAGCCTCTAGTGGTGAGGATGGCCTTCGCCGCAGCTGGATCCAGGTCGCGACCCCTGGGATCCCCTAGGTCACACTCCGTAGAGAGAGAGGAAGCAGCAGGCAGGACAAACGGTAGTGATGGGTAAGCCGAGGTCAGGGCAACAGGCAGACTAGGGTAACCGAGGGACAGGCAAAAGGTCTAGGGCACAGGCAAACAGGAGAAGTCAGGGACGAGCCAAAAACGGTACACCGGAAGATAATCGTAGCACACTGCAGACAGGAACTTGAGCAAACAACACTGTTGAACAGCATTGCAGGCCTGTAGTGCAATGGTTAATATAGACTTCCTGGGATGGCCTGGGTGGGGCCATACAGGAAGGAGTGGAAATAAGAAGGTAACCAGAACAGAGTCAGGCCTCTTAATGGACAGATGGAAACAGGTAAGCTGCCAGACTATTGCATATCCATGACACCCAGCTTCTGTGTTTACAAGTGACAGATTGTCTCTCAACAGGTCCCATAGATCTGATCTCCTGAATAGCTGCCACCAATAGCAAGACGAGGACTGTAACGGAACGTCCCACGCTCCGCTTGAGTGCTTCCGTCATATACCGCTTCCTATCAGTCTGGATATAGATATCAGATATTCCAGCTGCTCACAAGCACACAACGAGACGAGACTTGTTTGTGTGCTGAACATGGGGTGTTTAATAGAACCAAGAATACAACCTTATATACAGTTTAAAGAGGAGGTAACCAGAACATAAATTAACATGAGCTAATTAACTAATCATTTACCCAGACTAGGAGACTCATAGATATGACCTTTCAGGGTAGACGTCACGTCTCCTCGTTCACCTGCTATACAATACACATTATCATAAGTGTAAACCCAGGACATCTTCACACAATAGCAGGGTCAATTAGCACAGAGAACAGACAGATGGCTGGAGGTGATGGCATTAGCATCTAACAGTATGTGTCCCAACATGATGAATGAGTCACTCTTACAATTAACCCGTTGAGTTCAGAATCAACAAACAGTAAATAGTTCTTTACAGATATCCTGGAATATATTGTGGATAATAATTACATAATAATTCCATCTCAGGTAGTCCAAGATATCATTTTTCAGTCATCCTATGCCCCTAGTGGACATAGGATGATTTTAGACATAAGAGGGTCCGGGGATGTCTCGGGTGAGTCTGTCACAGGGACAAGGGAGATGCAGTTGCCTGGGGTGCAGTGTGGATGCTGGCACCCCCACTGGATGATATCCCTGCAAGTTAGAGAGGTGGTGCCACCTACAGTGTGTGAGGGGGTACTAGAGAAGAAGAGGGGTGAAAGTGAGATGTTGATGGGGGGATGCAGAGGTAGGCAGCTGTGGAAGAAGGCTGAACTCTGTACTCTGTGTGTAGCGCAGCCCTGAATTCTGCATTATGTATGCAGTGGCCCCCTGAACTCTGCACTAGGTACGTAGCACACCCCCGAACTCTAAACTCTGTACTTACTATGTACTGTACTATGCACTCCTGGTATTTAGTGCTCCTTTAACCACTTAAGCCCCGGACCATTTTGTTGCTAAATGCCCAGGCCAGGTTTTGCGATTCGGCCCTGCGTCTCTTTAACAGACAATTGCGCAGTCGTGCGACGTGGCTCCCAAACAAAATTGGCGTCCTTTTTTTCCCACAAATAGAGCTTTCTTTTGGTGGTATTTTATCACTTCTGCGGTTTTTATTTTTTGCGCTATAAACAAAAATAGAGCGAAAATTTTGAAAAAAATTCTATATTTTTAACTTTTTGCTATAATAAATATCCCCCAAAAACATATATATATATATATATAAAAAAAAATGTTCCTCAGTTTAGGCCGATACGTGTTCTTCTACCTATTTTTGGTAAAACAAATCGCAATAAGTGTTTATCGATTGGTTTGCGAAAAATTTATAGCGTTTACAAAATAGGGGATAGTTTTATTGCATTTTTATTAAATTTTTTTTTTTTACTACTATTGGCGACGATCAGCGATTTTTTTCGTGACTGCGGCATTATGGCGGACACTTCGGACAATTTTGACACATTTTTGGGACCATTGTCATTTTCACAGCAAAAAATGCATTTAAATTGCATTGTTTATTGTGAAAATAACAGTTGCAGTTTGGGAGTTAACCACAGGGAGCGCTGTAGGAGTTAGTGTTCACCTAGTGTGTGTTTACAACTGTAGGGGGGTGTGGCTGTAGGTGTGACGTCATCGATCGAGTCTCCCTATAAAAGGGATCACTCGATCGATACGCCGCCACAGTGAAGCACGGGGAAGCCGTGTTTACATACGGCTCTCCCCGTTCTTCCGCTCCGGGGAGCGATTGCGACGGAGCGGCTATAAACGAATAGCCGCGCCGTCGTCCCGGATCGCTCCCCGAGGTAAGCCGCCCACCGCACGCAGTGGAGGGGGTCTCGATCGGACCCCCCACCCGCTAGAAGGCAGGGAAGTATATATACGCCCATCTGCCTGTCCGTGCCATTTTGCGGACATAAATAGTCGTGCGGCGGGCGTTAAGTGGTTAAGACCCTCCCACTGTTAATTAAATTTGACCACACCCAATATTTGATGCGGTTTTGGAGGGTGTGTGCGTAGGAGGGGGAAGAGGGATTTTGGGGGGTCATGGTTGAGTTCCTGTACATTTTTTATGAGAAAAAAAGCCCTGGTTAAAACATCTGTCAGCTATTTTTTTGTACCTATGTTCCATTAGGGAGATTTTCCTTCATTACTTCCTGGCCTGTAGTCAGTGCCGCCTTTAGAAATCATGGGGCCACCGTATAGCCTATTAGACAGGTTTTCTGCCTGGAGTGGTAGATGAGCCTCTCCAGAGCTGTACAGATGGGCAGATTCCGTGTTGGCAGCTTGGTCAGTGTAGTAATTTACTATGGGGGCATTTCTGGAGGATCCCCTGGCCTTGCAGCTAACCAGTCTGAGTCTGCAGGCAGCCCCTGCTGGGCCCAGACACCCCACTTAATGATAACATACTTCAGTTGGCTTAGTAATTTACTGCTGGGCAGGGGCTCACTGAAGGATCCTCAGCCCTTGAAGCAGGCCACTCTAAACCTATAGGCAGCCCCTACTGAGCCCAGACCCCCCACTTAACCACTTCAGCCCCGGACCATTTTGCTGGTCAATGACCAGGCCACTTTTTGCGATTCGGAACTGCGCCGCTTTAACTGACAATTGCGCCATCGTGCGACGTGGCTTCCAATAAAAGCTCATGGTGCAAACATTAACATTTGCTTTAGCTGTGGAGGAGGGAGGTGGACCTTTCAGTGCTGGCTTATCTTAGAGGAAATCAATATCAATCAGTTAGCAGTAGTGAGATAGTCCAGCCCAGCATGTCATGGTGTGGTCTGTGAGATTCTTTTGTTTTGTGACCTCTGAGCTTCTCAGCTTTTCTCGTTTCTTACTCCCTTGATTGTACTGTCCTTTTGTTAGAGATGACCTATACAAGTCTTTTACGGTATTTGCAGATTTATTCTAAGACAGCACAACAGAGCACACAAAACAACTTACAGTACAGGAGAATAACATGTCTGGTACAAGTGTTTTTTTTTATTAAAGTTTTAGGAGAATAACAATGAGGCATCCAGTCCACCCAGGAGAACCAACCCCACACCATAATCCCCCCTCCACCAAATCATTTGGACCAGTGTGCAGCCCAAGGTCCATAAAGACATGGATGACCGAGTTTGGGGTGGAGGAACTTGACTGGCATGTACATCAACCCGATAGAGCACTGTAACGGTCACCACCGTTTACGATATTCCATTCCATCGCCCCACGACAGCTTATCCGACAGTCCGACAGACATCCGACACGACCCATTCCATTTCCCAGAATAACGAGACTCACACACAGCTCTGTTACTGGTTCCAAAATGAATGAAAGATTACTTTTAATGGTACCTTAGCTTTCTTATATACAGTACAAACATTTTACAGTAATCAAAGGAACAAAGACACACTCCACCCACACATCACACAATGGGACTTCAATACACCTTCTTTTAGATAATGACATTCAGATGAGTTAATTATCCCCCAGACGCCCTGACTCCGACAATAAGCTATTCGCCTGCATAATACACATTCCTATGTCAGACGTTTTGGCACCGGTCTGACATAATTAACATGACCTAATTACTACACCTGAGAAGTCAGACGTTATGACTCTCACCTGCTATTCACATCACATATTATCATCAATAGTATTTCACACCATACAGTGTCATTAGCATCCACAATGAAAGGTCTTTCAGAAGCCAGACTCAATTAACACCTCAAAGTTAGACATCTGACCTTTACAGACTTAATTAGTACAATAGACACAAAACAGTATTAGCATCACACAATGGAATATCTAGAAGCAGACTCAATTAACACCACAAAAGCATGTGTCCCCACATTAAATGAAAACACTCCATTGAGCTGTTGGAGTCAGACTTTAACAACTTGTAATATTTCAAGATCTCCTGCAATACACAAATTATCAGTTCTCAGCCATCCTATGCCCAAAAGGGGCATAGGATGACCCTAGACCCAAGATTCATTAGTGAAGCTGACACAGGAGTACCCCACATCCTTCAAAAGTCTCTGGATGTCACGGGCCATTCCGTTACAAGCACCTTTGGGATGAATTAGAGCGGAGACTGCGAGCCAGGCCTTCTTGTCCAACATCAGTGCTTAACCTCACAAATGCGCTTCTGGAAGAATGATCAAACATTCCCATAGACACACTCCTAAACCTTGCAAATACTGCTGTGCAAAATGTAAGCACATTGTTTGTGGAAGCCCAGGTTCTGAATCTAGGGAAGTCATACACTGAGAAGACTCTCTATACTAAAGGAGAGTTTGGATCGTGCCAGCAGGGGCCACCAATACAGAAGCGGGTGGAGATGAGGGGCAGGCACCAAAGCAGAGTAGATGGGTGACAGTCAGGAAGGGTAGAGGGGGAAGTGCCAGGGAGGTCGGGTTTGGCACATCACGGATCTGGTGGACAGATTACTGGGAGGGGCTGGGGATGACCCGGTTGTCATGGTGCACGTTGGCACCAATGACAAAGTCAGAAGAAGATGGAGTGTCCTAAAAAACAAGTTTAGGAACTTATGAGCTAAATTGAGTAAAAGGACCTCCAATTCTCAGAAATACTACCGGTACCTCGAGCCACACCAGAAAGGCAGAGGGAGATTAGGGAAGTAAACAAATGGCTGAGGGGCTTGTGTAGTAAGGTAGGGTTTGGGTTCCTGGAAAACTGGGCTGACTTCTCAGTCGGTTACCAGCTCTTTAGCAGGGATGGACTGCACCTAAATGGGGAAGGTGCAGATCTGCTGGTAGTGAAGATGGCAACAAGTAAGAGGGGCTTTTAAACTAGGCGACGGGGGGGGAGGGTCCAAAGGTAGAGATAGTCAGTGTTGAACAAATTCCAGAGGGTAGTATTAGTGGCATTAGTGGTAGGTTGACTAAAGCACATAGACCCAAGGTAAGTACAGTAACAAGTTCTATTTGCAACCTCAGAACACCCAATAAGGAGATAGTATGCGGCCGGTCTAAACTACATGGCATGTTCTCCAATGCCAGGAGCCTGGCAGACAAGATGGGAGAACTAGAGCTACTGTTGTACAAGGAGAATTTCGATTTTGTAGGAATTTCAGAGACTTGGTTCAACAGCTCTCATGATTGGCTGACAACCATTGAAGGGTATTCCCTATATCGCAGGGATAGAGAGGGTAAAAAAGGGGGAGGGGTATGCCTGTATATCAAAAATTATGTACAAGTGAATGTGAGAGACGGCATCACTAATGGAGCAAGGGAGGAAACTAAGGGGACAGTAATACTGGGAATATGCTATAGGCCCCCTTACCAGAGGGGGGAGGCAGAGACGGACCTCCCTAATTTGGATTAGCTGCAAGGATGGGAAGTGTCATTATAATGGGGGATATTAATTATCCAGTCATAGACTGGGCGGAAGGAACCGCACACTCATCTAAAGCTCGCCATTTCCTAAATATCGTGCAGGACAATTTCATGGGTCAGATAGTAGACGCACCAACTAGAAACAAAACATTACTAGACCTACTGATTACCAACCATACAGACCTGATCACGGATGTGTAAATACGGGGCAATTTAGGAAACAGCAATCACGGGTCAATTAATTTCAGTATAGATCACACAAATAGGAAACATAAGAGGAATACAAAGACACTGAATTTCAACTTCCCTAAACTAAGATCCTTGCTAGAAGATACTAAATGGGATAAAATCTTAGCAACAAAGAACACGGAGGAAAAATGGGTATGCTTTAAGAGCATATTAAATAAGGGCATAGCCAGTGCATCCGAATGGGAAATACATTTACTGTAAAAGGGCTAATAAAAGTCCTGGGTGGCTTAACTCCAATGTTAAAATGCATATAAAAGCAAAGAAGAAAGCCTTCAAAAAATACAAGGCTGAGGGATCATCATCAGCATTGCAACTTTACAAGGAATGAAACAAAAAATGTAAGGGTGCAATCAGGGTGGCTAAGATAGAACACAAAAGGCACATAGCGGAGGAGAGTAAAAAAAAAATCCCAATAAATTTTCTAAGAAGTACATAAATAATAAGAAAGGGAGGTCAGATCATATTGGCCCCATAAAGAATGATGTAGGGAATCTGGTTACTAAGGATGGAGAGATGGCAAAGGTATTGAATTTATTCTTCACAAGGTAATAGGGGGCTTCAGTAGCCAAAACTGCAGTGTTTGTCCTCATGACACATCACAGGAAGCACCCTCATGGCTAACAGAATAGACTTGAAAAACTTAACATTAATAAGTCACCGGGACCAGATGGCTTGCACCCAAGGGTCCTTAAGGAACTCAGCCAAGTAATTGCCAGACCATTGTTCTTAATTTTTACGAACAGTCTACTAACTGGAATGGTACCAGCTGATTGGAGAAAAGCCAATGTAGCGCCCATAGGCGTGCGCACAGGGTGTGCTAGGTGTGCCCAGGCACACCCTAATCAGCCTGTGCAGCAAAAATTCCCCCTACTGCCCTGGCTCCTTCCCTTCTCCCTACAGCACTTCTGGCTTCCCTCCTCTCCCATTCCACCAGCTGTTGCTGTGGGGATGTTGTAGAATGAGTGAGGGAAGAGGCCAGTAAATATGTAGTTCACTGGCCCCTTCCCTTTCTGAATGAAGATCGGTAGTGTGTGTTTGAGTTTTGGGGTGCACATCCTAATGCAATAGGCTGTGCACACCTATGGTAGTGCCAATATTTAAAAAAGGGCCAAGATACATCTTGGAGAATTACAGACAAGTTAGCCTAACCTCAATAGTATGTAAGCTCTTGGAGGGGATGATAAGGGACGATATACAAGATTTTAGTAATAAGAACGGTATCATTAGCAGTGATCAGCATGGATTCATGAAGAATCGTTCTTGCCAAACCAATCTATTAACCTTCTATGAGGAGGTGAGTTGCCGTCTAGATAAAGGAAGGCCCGTAGACGTGGTGTATCTGGATAAAGGAAGGCCCGTAGACGTGGTGTATCTGGATAAAGGAAGGCCCGTACACGTGGTGTATCTGGATAAAGGAAGGCCCGTAGACGTGGTGTACCTAGATAAAGGAAGGCCCGTAGACGTGGTGTATCTGGATAAAGGAAGGCCCGTAGACGTGATGTATCTGGATAAAGGAAGGCCCGTAGACGTGGTGTATCTGGATAAAGGAAGGCCCGTAGACGTGGTGTATCTGGATAAAGGAAGGCCGTAGACGTGGTGTATCTGGATAAAGAAAGGCCCGTAGACGTGCTGTATCTGGATAAAGGAAGGCTCGTAGACGTGGTGTATCTGGATAAAGAAAGACCCGTAGACGGTGCTGTATCTGGATAAAGGAAGGCCCGTAGACGTGGTGTATCTAGATAAAGGAAGGCCCGTAGACGTGGTGTATCTGGATAAAGGAAAGCCCGTAGACGTGGTGTATCTGGATAAAGGAAAGCCCGTAGACGTGGTGTATCTAGATAAAAGAAAGGCCCGTAGACGTGGTGTATCTGGATTTTGCAAAAGCATTTGACATAGTTCCCCATAAATGTTTACTGTACAAAATAAGGTCCGTTGGCATGGACCATAGGGTGAGTACATGGATTGAAAACTGGCTATAGGGGCGAGTTCAGACGGTAGTGATAAATGGGGAGTACTTGGAATGGTCAGGGGTGGGTAGTGGGGTCCCCCGGGGTTCTGTGCTGGGACCAATCCTGTTTAATTTATTCATAAACGACCTGGAGGATGGGGTAAACAGCTCACTCTCAGTATTTGCGGACGATACTAAGCTAAGCAGGGCAATAATTTCTCCGCAGGATTTCCACATCCTGCGGCTCAAACCTTGCAAAAAGATCTGAACAAATTATTGTGGGGGGGGGAGAACCTCCGGGGGAATCTAGTATGGAAAAGGACCTGGGGGTCCTAGTAGATCGGGACCTTTCCTCTGCTAGGCATGGAGTTGAGTGAGGGAAAGATGGCTACCATTGGATGACGGAAGCAATGTCAAACGTCACTTCCGCCCAATTGTCTTAAAGGGGAAATTTTTTTTTTTATTGAAAAATAAAAAATACATTTTCTTTTATTTTTTATTGCATTTAAGTGTAAATGTGAGATCTGAGATATTTTTAACCCCAGATCTCACATTAAAGAGGTCCTGTCATGCTTTTTTCTATTATTACAATACAGGATTTATATAGCGCCAACAGTTTGCGCAGCACTTTACAACATGGGGGCAGACAGTACAGTTACAATACAAATCAATACAGGAGGGATCAGAGGGCCCTGCTCGTTAGAGCTTACAATCTACAAGGGAGGGTCAAGTGGAACAAAAGGTAATAACTGAGGGGGATGAGCTGGTGGAGAAAATGAAAATACAGTTAGGTGTAGGTAAGATAGACTTCTCTGAATATTTACATTCTGGGGGGTAGATTCACAAAGACTACGACGGGCGTATCAGTAGATACGCCGTCGTAAGTCCTAATCCCCGCCGTTGTATATGTAATCGTATTCTCAAACTGAGATACGTTTAAATTTTGCTAAGATACGACCGGCGTAAGTCTCCTACGCCTTCGTATCTTAACTGCCCATTTACGCTGGCCGCTAGGGGCTTGTACGCTGATTTATGCGTAGAATATGTAAATCAGCTAGATACGCCTATTCACGAACGTACGCCCGGCCATCACAGTGAAGATATGCCGTTTACGTAAGGGTTTTTCAGGCGTAAAGATAAACCACCAAAAACATGGCGCAGCCAATGTTAAGTATGGACGTCGGAAACCGCGTTGAATCTTTAAATTTTTACGTCGTTTGTGTAACTCGTCCATAAAATGGGGCTGGCCGTAATTTACGTTCACGTCGAAAGCATGACGTGCAAGTTCTATGTGAATACAGGACCTGCGGCTCAAACTAAATCTATGTGAATCTAGCCCTGGATGTTTACATTCCTTGTAATAGGAATAAAAGTGAAACATTTTTTTTTTTTCTAAAAGCACAGTTTAAAGATAAAAAGTAAAATAGATAAGAAAAAAAAATGTAAGTGCCCCATCCTGCCAAGTTTGCGCACAGAAGGCGAGCGCATACGTAAGTCACGCCTACATATGGAAGAAGGAGGAGAGAGAACACAGCCCGCACCGCTTTCCGGCTCTCTCCTCGCCGCTCCCAGCGCTAGCTTGACAGGAGTAGTGATGGGCTTTCTGATCAGGTCCACCTGTCAGTTTTTCAGGTAGACCCTCCAAGGAGGGTCCGATCAGGTCCGCCTGAAAAAACTGACAGGTGGACCTGATCAGACAGCCCGTGTGGAAGGGGCCTTACAAGGCTGACAGGAGTAGTGAGGGCAACATCACTACTCCTGTCAGCCTAGTGCTGGGAGCGGCAAAAAGAGAAGGAGAGAGCAGGAAAGTGGCGCGGGCCGTGTTCTCTATCTCCTCCTCCTCCTTCCTGCCAATATTCAAAAGATGGCAGCGGTAATCACAGACATACAGGACTCTGCACTGGCAGGAGGGGAGAGAGAGCACAGTCCACAGCCAAGTGCAGAAGTGTCCAGGAGAGTGTCGGAAGTAGAGAAAAGAGCTGGAAGGAGGCAGGGCTGTGCTCTCTCTCCCACCAGCTCCTCCCTCCTGTCAGTGCAGTGCTTCTGTAGCCTGTAAACACACCTCTTGGCTTCTGTCTGCAGGTGACCTGACAGCTCAGGACCCTTTCTTCTGTTATCTTACACTAATCTCCTGCCCACACTGGGGGTGCAGTTTGGCATCTTGGCTCTGGGCACAGGATGACCTTGTCCCGGCATTGGGGGTAATATTAATAACATGGATATGCAGTGAAAACCTGGACAACACTCCTGACTCGCTACAAGTTCAGGATGGTGTGGAGGGCATCGGCTTTGCTATTATTTCTGGATGAGTGTTGGGGTACATTTTCATTTTAACTGCTCCTAACTGTCATATGTTATAGGTATCGGGGGGTTGCCTTTACTCCTACCAGCTCCCTTGTGAATTGCGCCTCTGTTTTTTCCAGATCACGTGAATGGCCACTGTACGAGTCCAACATCGCAGACCTGCAGTTCAGGCAAACGCATCTCCAGCGCTGATGCAGCGAAGTCCAACAGGAGGGGTCCCGGAAGACCACCTTTCCGGAAAGCCCAGTCTGCAGCATGCATGGAGATAACGCTCCCCGTCACCAATGAAGGTAAGGACATGTGTGATGGTGACCCTCTGTACAGGGGTGACCCGTGAAACTCTGATATCTCTTGTGGATGGCACGGATTACATCTGTATATACAAGCACCCTTTGTGTAATAGCCAGAAAAGTTCTTTGTAACTTTGGATCCCGTGCCTAGATATTCCTACTCACAATGGTATCACTGTGTTATAAAGGACAACTGTATGTTTGGTACAGGTTGAAGTCATGCCTTCCTCCCATAGGGTGCTGCCTATCTGGTCCAAAACTTACCTCTGCCCCATTACAGCGATCACCAAAATGTAGCCATACTCAAAACCACACAGCCTTGCTTTTGCAAGTGTTCCCACTGGGTCCTCTTTATCAAAGCCATGTGTCATGGCCAGTGGCGTAGCGTGGGGGGTGCAAGGGGGGCCACCGCCCCGGGTGCAAAATTTAGAGGGGTGCTTTCACGAGTGTGGATAGGAGGGAGCACCAACAACAGATGGAACATAGGAACATATGCATGATGTCACCACTCCAGACTTTACCAGTCATTATCAAGCATGCTCTCCTCTTCCCTACAGCCACCGCTGTCTCACACAGTGGATCATGTGACCTGACTGGAGCTAGCTGAAAATAGGCAAGTCCATGGGTCAGGGGGGCGCAAATTACTTGCCTCGCCCCAGGCGCTGACAACCCACGCTACGCCACTGGTCATGGCTGGCTTCTACTACTTAGTGGCAGCTCTTTTCTTTCAGTGCTCAGAGCTGCTTAGCTGTTGGTTAAAGCGGTATTCCACCCAAAAATTGAACTTCCGCTTTTTAAGTTCTCCCCCCCCCCCTCCGGTGTCACATTTGGCACCTTTCAGGGGGGGTGGGGTTGGAGATACCTGTCTAATACAGGTATTTGCTCCCACTTCCGGCAATCTATTCCGTGGCGATCTACGCCATGTCCGGCCCCTCCTCCGTTCCCCCCGCTGTCTTCTGGGAGACACACAGATCCCGGGAGACAGCAGGGACCAAGTGAGAATGTGCAGCGCGATTCGTGAGGTGGGGACCAGGCTGTGAAGCCTTAAGGCTTCACTTCCTGATTCCCTTACCGAAGATGCTAGGGGGGCAGATCGGCTTTGGGCGAAGACATCGCGGGCGCCCTGGACAGGTAAGTGCCCTAATATTAAAAGTTAGCAGCTGCAGTATTTGTAGCTGCTGAATTAAAAAACAAAAAAATGTTGGGCGGAACTCCGCTTTAATTACCAGCCACTCGTTTCCACAGTGACTCACCTGGTTAATCAATGAAACAGGAAAATGTATGGACAGCTGCACTCCAAAAAACCTTTTGAGGTTGTCTTTATATTAAAAAAGGATGACACCACACTACAAAATCACAGCAGAACAAGGAAAAAACAACTGACGCGTTTCGCACTATTGATTAGTGCTTAATCATAGAAGATCCCAGAAGACAGCAGGGACCAGTGAGAATGTGCAGTGCGATTCGCGAGGTGCGCAGTAGGGAACCAGGCTGTGAAGCCTTGAGGCTTCACTTCCTGATTCCCTTACCGAAGATGCCAGGGGGCAGATCGGCTTTGGGGTGAAGACATCGCGGGCGCCCTGGACAGGTAAGTGCCCTAATATTAAAAGTTAGCAGCTGCAGTATTTGTAGCTGCTGAATTAAAAAAAATGTTGGGCGGAACTCCGCTTTAATTACCAGCCACTCGTTTCCACAGTGACTCACCTGGTTACCATTAACCTGCCTCATTAGTCCAGCCTACAACCAGCCCCTTTTGGCTATTTAAGCCGCTTATCTCATTTTACTCCTCGCCCTTGCGTGGTCAACATCTCCAGTGTGTTTCTTCTGTGTTCCTATGTATGACTCCTGGCTCGTCTGATTACCCGCTTTGGCTTCCAAAACCCTGGCTTCTGTTTTTGAATACGTTCCTGAACTGTGTTATTTTTGGTGTGATTTTTTTCTGCACTTTCTGTCTCCACCTGGTTTATGGTTCCTGACATTACACAAGGGCCATGAATTCAGAAAATGCAGTTAAAAGGTCAACCAGCTAAAGTCATACACAGGAACACAAGCAGGAACACACTGGAGATCGTTGACCACGCAAGGGCAAGGAGGGAAATAAGCTAAGCTGCTTAAATGGCCAAAAGGGGCCTGGCTGTAGGCTGGACTAATGAAGCAGGTTGTCATGAACAGGTGTGACCAGAATCGTGTGAACTGCGATAGAGGACACCAAAACGTATATAAGTGAATAATAACGTTTATTTAACCACTAGTCCACCGGGCCTATTTTGCCACTTCTCTCCTTCATGTAAAAATCACAATTATTTTGCTAGAAAATTAATCAGAACCCCCAAACATATATATATATATATATATATATATATATATATATATATATATATATATATATATATTTTTTTAGCAGACACCCTAGGGAATAAAATGGCGGTCATTGCTTTCCTTGCACGGTATTTGCGCAATAATTTTTCAAACGCCTTTTTTTGGGAATTTTCATGGATTAAAAAATAGCAAAACCGTAAAGTTAGCCTAATTTTGTTGTATAATGTGAAATATTATGTTACTCAGAGTAAATAGATACCTAACATGTCACGCTTTAAAATTGCGCACACTCATGGAATGGCGCCAAACCTCAGTACTTAAAAATCTCCATAGGCGACGCTTTTAATTTTTTTTACAGGTTACTATTTTCGAGTTACAGAGGAGGTCTAGTGCTAGAATTGTTGCACACGCTCTAACGCACACGACGATACCTCACATGTGGGGTTTGAACGACGTTTACATATGTGGGCGGGACTTGCATGCGTGTTCACTTCTGCGCGCGAGCTACCGGGGATATGGGCGTTTTAAATTTTTTTTTTTACTTCATTTTTTTATTTTTACACTTTTATTTCCTATTACAAGGAATGTAAACATCCTTTGTAATAGGAATCACTGTGACAGGTCCTCTTTATGGAGAGATGTGGGGTCAATAAGACCCCACATCTCTCCTCCAGGCTTACAAGCATTAGATCGGTGAAAAAAATTCACCGATCTAATTCGGACAGCCGCGGTTGCGGCTTTGTTTACTTCCGGGTACCGGACGTGACGTCATAACGTCGCGCCCGGACCTCCGACGGTCATCTCTTTGCTTTCCCAGCAAGCGCCGGCCGATTCGCTCTCTGGGCCCCCCGATGGCACGGGAGAGCCCGGAGAAGCGGCGGGAGGGGGGGACGTCCCCTCTCAACACCTATAAGAGCGATCAAGCGGCGGAACCTCCAATATATAACATTGAACAACCAACCGATCAGTGACCCACAAACAACAAATAACTATATACAATAGAAGTCTTAAACGTAGCCAGGCCAGGATCATCAACATGAGATCAGCAGATGGGGTAAGGAACGGGACAGGAGAGGGAGAGGATGGATGGGATCAGACTGCAGGGGCAGGGATGCAAGGTAACAGGTGGGACAGGATAGGGATCAGGACAGGGAGACAGGATCAGGTACACAGGTAACAGGTTCAGGGTACAGGAACAGCTACAGGCAGCAGGTACTTATCAGGGCACAAGGACGATACCAAGGCAACTTGTGTGTGTGAGAGTTGCCAGGTATTTATACACATCTCCTGCAATTAGGCTCAGGTGACTCTTGACCGCAGGAGAAAATGTGCTGCAGCTCCACACTTCCAGAAAACACCCGCTGGTGGACACCGGTACTGCGGCCCATGGATCTAACGGGGCCACCAGCAGGTGAAATCCTTTATCACAGATCCTGGCTGTTACCGTGTTTCCCCGAAAATAAGACGTACTCCGAAAATAAGCCGTAGCGGGATTTCGACGCAAGATCGAAATATAAGACACCCCTCCGAAAATAAGACGCAGTGATGGCGTGTCGAATCCCCGATAATAAGACGTAGCGATGGCGTGTCGAATCCCCCGAAAATAAGACGTAGCAATGGGCGTGTCGTATGCGGCGCGGAGCGGTAAACAACACGTGATACGGTAGTACTGTACTGGTGCGGAGCTCAGAGCTGTAAAGAAGTGAGGAGAAGCTCTGTACCACCTCTCTCACCCCACACAAACACCAGGGGATAGGGGGAAAAGCTGCTACTGAGCCCAAAGAGATCACCCCAGCTCCACTGTGCTCCACTCTCAGTCTACAGGTGGACAGAGGAAATTCCAAGAAGCGCAAGTGTGGTTCAGGTAGGCAACCTTTATTTTCTGAGCTGGAAGACATGATTAGTGAATGGGTTGCTGACAGGAGAGCAAAGGCTTTGGTTGTGCGCAGGGCTGATATTCAAACATTTGCCCGTGAAATGGCACCACAATTCGACATATAAGACACCCCCCGAAAATAAGCCATAGTGTGATTTTTTGAGGGGAAAAAAATATAAGACGGTGTCTTATTTTTGGGGAAACACGGTAGTAGAAGACTCCCGCTGGTAGACACCGGTACTGCGATCCACAGAACCAACAGTGAACCCTTTCCTGATACAGGTAATGGTAACCAGAGTGAGTCACTGTGGAAACTAGTTATTGGTAATTAACCTACAGCTAAGCAGCTCAGAGCAGCTCAGAGCACTGAAATAAAAGAGCGACCCGTAAGTAGCAGAAGCCAGCCATGACACCATGGCCCCATTAAATTATACAGGGGCAGACTGCCATAAGTAAATTCCTCCCTACCCCAACAAGGATTGAATGGGGCCATGGCACATATTTGTACAATGAAGATGATTCGGTGGGGGGTGCTTTTGGAGGAGATGCTGTGTGGTTTATGGCCATCTAGTGGAGATCGCTCGAACAGAGCAGAGGTAAGTATCCGACTGGGTGGGCTGCAGTCAAGAGGTGGGGTTTTGCCTTAAGGCAGGGTTCGACAAATCCCGGTCGCCAGGTCGCCATGGCGACTAGAAATAGGGTCCTGGCGACTTGGCTTGGAAGGGGGGCAAAAAAAAAAAAAAAAAATATTTTTTTTGTGAGCTGGCGCCATCTGGTGGTGAGCCGTTGGTATTACAAGTTATTACCACCATATGTGTAAGCTGGCGCCATCTGGTGGTGGCTGTTGGTATTACAAGTTAAGCATTACAAGTTAAACAGCCATTCTAATGTAATTTTTCACTATTTTCACTGCCATCTTCTTCCCTCTAATTAGAACCCCCAAACATTATATATATTTTTTATCCTAACACCCTAGAGAATAAAATGGCGATCGTTGCAATACTTTCTGTCACGCCGTATTTGCGCAGCGGTCTTACAAGCGCACTTTTTTTAGTGAAAAAATTACACTTTTTTTAATTTACAAATAAGACAACAGTAAAGTTAACCCCATTTTTTTTTAATATTATGAAAGATAATGTTACGGCGAGTAAATTCATACCCAACATGTCACCCTTCAAAATTGCGTCCGCTCGTGGAATGCCGACAAACTTTTACCCTTTAAAATCTTCATAGGCGACGTTTAAAAAAAAATCTACAGGTTGCATGTTTTGAGTTACAGAGGAGGTCTAGGGCTAGAATTATTGCTCTCGCTCTACCAATCGCGGCGATACCTCACATGTGTGGTTTGAACACCTTTTACAAATGCGAGCGCTGCTCACGTATGTGTTCGCTTCTGCGCGCAAGCTCGTCGGGACGGGGCGTGTTTTCTGGCTCCTAACTTTTTTAGCTGGCTCCTAGATTCCAAGCAAATTTGTCAACCCTTGCCTTAAGGCTCCGTTCACACTGGATGCTGTGCAAATTCGCACCGAAGCCGCATCGGAGATACGTGAAACGGCTCCCTAGAGAGCCATTCACATTCTCCTGCTATTGCGAAATTTGATGCGGAGGCCCCACATCCAATTCGCAATAGTGTGAACCCCGGCCTTAAAGCGGTGGTTCACCCTGCTGAACAACATTTCAGCATAAAATTCGGCATCGTAGCGCGAGCTACAGTATGCCGGTCTTACATTTTTTATCCCCGTACTCACTGTTTAATCCTACCTAGACGATTCCGTCTGCCCACGGGGAATGGGCGTGCCTATGGAGAGGGAGGATGATTGACGGCCGACTCTGGCACGTCACGCTCCCCGAAGACAGCCGGAGTAGGTCTCGGCTCTTCACGGCGCCTGCGCACAGGCTATGCGCAGGCGCCGTGAAGAGCCAAGCCTATTTCGGCTATTTCCGGAGAAGCGTGGCGTGCCAGAGCCGGCCGTCAATCACTTTCCGTCTGGATTGGAACGCCCATTCCCCGTGGGCAGACGGAATCGTCTAGGTAGGATTAAACAGTGAGTACGGGATAAAAAATGTAAGACCGACATACTGTAGCTCGCGCTACGATGCCGAATTTTATGCTAGAATACATTTTTTTTTTTTTTTTTTTTTTTTTAATAGGGTGAACCCCCGCTTTAAGGATAACTTATCAAAGTTACAGTTGTCCTTTAAAGTAGGAGGCGTGATTTTATGTCACCAAAATAGTACTCTGTGTGTGGACACCTGTAGGTGGGCATGACCCTGTGTCACGTATCACTTCCCGATCGGATGGATGTCAATGGCATGACCTCGTGTCACACTGATCGCACTTTGTGTTTTTGGATACATGTAGATGGCATGATCCCGTGAACCTGTAGTAGCACTTTGTGTTTTTGGATACATGTAGATGGCATGACTTTGTCTTGTAGTATTAGCACCTTTATGTTTAGATACATATAGATAGTCTGACCTCTTGTGGGTTCTCTCTGTGTTGTCCATAGGCTGTGGTAAAGTTTGCAGATGTATTCCCCTTGCTGTTAGGGGACAGATTCTGAACCTGGGTGTTTGATGATAACAGAAGCTGAATGTCATACTGTCAGCCGCTATAAAAAAAACTCAGGCCCAGATTCTCGAAGGCGTTACGACGGCGCAACACCATTAGCGCCGTCGTAACACCTCATCTGGCCCCGGGTATCTATGCGACTGATTCTTAGAATCAGTTGCGCATAGGTACCCATTAGATCTGACAAGCGTAAGGCTGTTACGCTGTCAGATCTTAAAAGTAATTTTTTTTTCCCGCCGCTAGGTGTCGCATCGTCGCTTTTCCCCCGTCGTCTATGCAAATGAGGTAAGTACGGCGATTCCCGAACATACGCGAGGTCGACGCAGCGAATTAACGTCGTTTGCGTAGCGTACCCGACGCGTAAGGTTGCCCCTGCTAATTAGCAGGCGCAACCGATGTTAACTATGGCCGTCGTTCCCGCGTCGAATTGAATAAAAATTACGTCGTTTGCGTAAGACGTCCGTGAATGGCACTGGACGCCATTCACGTATACATCTAAGCAAATGACGTCGGGGCGACGTCATTTAGCGCAATGCACGTCGGGTAATTTACCCGACGGAGCATGCGCAGTACGCTCGGCGCGGGAGCGCGCCTAATTTAAATGGTGCCCGCCCCATTTGAATTGGGCGGGCTTGCGCCGAGCAATCTAACGCTACACCGCCGCAAGTTTACAGGTAAGTGTTCTGAGAATCAGGATTTAAACCTGTAGACCTGCGGCGGTGAAACGTAGAGCTCATACATTACGCTGCCCAGGAGCAACGCTAATGTATGAGAATCTGGGCCTCAGAGTATACGGCACAATCACAGGTGTGCACAAACACAGTGGCCCAGATTCTCGTACAATTGCGCAAAACTGGGCGGGCGTAACGTATCTGATTTACGTTACGCCGCCGCAAGTTTTACAGGCAAGTGCTTTATTCTCAAAGAACTTGCCTGTAAAGTTGTGGCGGCGTAGCGTAAATCACCCGGCGCAAGCAGGCCAAAATTCAAATTAGCCGGGTAGGGGGCGTGGAGCATTTAAATTAAGCTCGTTCCCGCGCCGAACGTACTGCGCATTCGCCGTCCGTAAAATATCCCAGTGTGCATTGCTCCAAATGACGTTGCAAGGACGTCATTGGTTTCGACGTGAACGTAAATGGCGCCCACTCCAGACCCATTCACGGACGACGTAAATTTACAAATTTCGACGCGGGAACGACGGCCATACTTTTTGGCTCATATACCCAGGGGCAACTTTACGCCGGGACAAGCCTAACGTAAACGTCGTAACTTCACTGCGTCTGCCGCGCGTACGTTCGGGAATTTGCGTATCTAGCTAATTTGCATACTCGACGGGGAAAACGACGGAGGCAACCTAGTGGGCAAAAAAATATTGCATTTAAGATCCGACGGCGTAAGAGCCTTACGCCTGTCGGATCTAATGGTTATCTATGCGTAACTGATTCTAAGAATCAGTCGCATAGATACGACGGCCCAGATTAGGACTTACGACGGCGCACATGGCGTTGCGCCGTCGTAAGCCCTTTGAGAATCTGGGTCAGTATCCCTATAAAGTCCTATAACATGGTGCTAAATTATCACACATTTTTGGGACCATTGTCATTTTCACAGCGAAAAGTGCTATAAAAAGGCACTGATTACTGTGAAAATTACAATTGCAGTTTAGGAGTTAACCACTAGGGGGCGCTGTAGGGGTTAAGTGTGACCTCATATGTGTTTCTAACTGTAGGGGGGCGGGGCCGGACGTGTGACATCAGTGATCGTCTTTCCCTATATCAGGGAACAGACGATCACTGACATTGCCACAATGAAGAACGGGGAGAGGTGTGTTTACACACACCTCTCCCCGTTCTTCAGCCCCTGTGACCGATCGCGGGACACCGGGGGCACTCGGGTCCCGCGGTCGCGGAGCTTCGGGCCGGGTCTTGAGCGTGCCCCGCCGGCGGCGCGCTCGCGACCCCACGGCTGGGCTCTTAAAGAGGACGTGCAGGTACGTGCTTGTGCCCAGCCGTGCCCTTATATCGGCGTGAAGGGGTCCTTAAGTGGTTAATCGGCAGCTAAATGTGCACTCACATCAATCCACAAGAAGGAACGCTTGTAATGTAACAGCAGCCGCATCAACATGCGATTCATCCCTCAGTGGTCCGGGATGTCAGCAGCAGTACCGCATTGGTGGAATGAGCCAAAGGTTTGACAAAAGGAGGCGATTGGTGCTCCGAAATGTGTTACCTAGGCAACGGATCGTCCTGGGTGTGACGTCCAGAGATAAAATGATAATTCTTCCGCTCTGCAAGACTCTGGTCCGGCCGCACCTGGAGTATGCTGTCCAGTTTTGGGCACCAGTCCCCAGGAAGGATGTACTGGAAATGGAGAGAGTACAGAGAAGGGCAACAAAGCTAATAAAGGGTCTGGAGGATATTAGTTATGAAGAAAGGTTGTGAGCACTTTTTTGCGGAAGGGAGTTTAACAAGACACGTGGCCGCTCATTAAACTTTTAAGAAAATACGTTTAACCTTAACCACTTAAGCCCCGGACCATTTATCTAGTTAAAGGCCGGGCCCCTTTTTGCGATTCGGCACTGCGTCGCTTTAACTGACAATTGCGCGGTCGCGCCACGTGGCTCCGAACCAAAATTGGCGTCCTTTTTTTCCCCCCACAAATAGAGCTTTCTTTTGGTGGTATTTGATCAGCGCGCGCTCGCGACCCGCGGCTGGGCTCTTAAAGAGGACGTATATATACGTCCATGTGCCCAGCCGTGCCATTCTGTCGACGTATATAGTCGTGCGGCGGTCCTTATGTGGTTAAACTACGTAGAGGGTTCTTTACTGTAAGAGCGGCAAGGATGTGGAATTCCCTTCCACAGGCGGTGGTCTCAGCGTGGGGCAAGAAACTATTAGATAAGCACCTGAACGACCACAACATACAGGGATATACAATCTAACACTGACATATAATCACACACATAGGTTGGACTTGATGGATTTGTGTCTTTTTTCAACCTCACGTACTATGTAACTGTGGGCCAGATTCACGAGCGAGTTATGCTGGCGTATCTATTGATACGCCGCGTAATTTCAAAGTTGCGCCGTCGTATCTCTGCGCGGTATTCTGGGAACAAGATGCGCCTAAAATATGGCTTCAGCCGACCGATGTAAGTCTTAGTACGCCGTCGTATCTAGGGTGCATATTTACGCTGGCCGCTGGGGGCGCTTCCATAGATTTACGCATTGAATATGTAAATGAGCTAGATACGCCGATTCACGAACGTACTTGTGGCCGCTACGCCGTTTACGTAAGGCTTACGTCCGGCGAAAAGTTACCCCTGCTATATGAGGCGTAGGTAATGCAAAGAATGGACAAGCGTATCTTTTTACATCGTTTACGTAAGTCGTACGTGAATGGGGCTGTGCGTAGGTTACGTTCATGTCACAGGCATTGGGCCTGGCATATCTTATGGAGTAAATTCTACGTGATACTGAGCATGCGCCATTCGTTAGGCGCGTCATTTACGTGGGGTCACGATTCATTTACATACAACACGCCCTCTACCAGCCTATTTTGAATTAGGCGGGCTTACGCCGGCCCATTTACGCTACGCCGCCGCAACTTATGGTGCAAGTGCTTTGTGAATACTGCACTTGCCCGTCTAAGTTGCAGAGGCGTAGCGTAAATAGGATACGCTACGCCCGCACAAAGTTACGCGCTCGTACGTGAATCTGGCCCTATGTATATAACTTCCTCTTCCGCACTCCACGGTGGTTCCACCACAGCTGACGAGTGGCACTCTGGCTCATCCATCAATGAGTTTCTGCTACTGCTGCCGGCATCAAGGAATCACGCTCATGGGGCGGGGGGCACTTTGGCCTTTTCAACTTGGGTTCTAAAGGACCTTATCCGTTCTCCAGGTTCTGAACTGTCTGTAGTTCCCTTAACTTGTCTCCCACCATCTCTTGTGGAACTACAAGACCCAACATCTTGCTGGCAGGATAGGCTGGAATTTGTAGTTCCACAACAGCTGGGAAACCTTTTAAGTGTGTCCAAACCCAGGAACAAAAATATAATATATTTCAGCTTATTACTCCTTAGGTGTGGTAGCTGCATTCGATTTTTTTAAGGCTAAGTACATTTTAGTATTCGGTAATTTTTATTGGTAAATTTCAGGTAATGCATATCAAACAAATACTAATGTCTAATAGAATGATTATCCGTCAATAGTGATGGCCTTAGAGCGTGTTCAGATCAGACCCGCCAGAAAACCGTCACTGCACACCGCCAATCATAGACAGTGAGGCAAAGGCCTATTCTCAGGCCTCTTTCTGCTTTGAATGTTATCATTGGTTGATCTTGATGGCTAGCAATGGACTTGGGCATGCTTGGATCGAACCCACCTCGAAGCCGGCACTGCACACCACCAATCATAGGCAGCTGCACATACACACGCTGCCTATGATTGGTGGTGTGCAGTGCCAGGTTCTTGGCGGGTTCGATCCAAACACGCCCCGAGTTCATCGCTAGCTGTCAAGATCAACCAATGATAACATTCAAAGCAGAAAAAAGCCTGTAAATAGGCCTTTGCTCTTACCCCACCCCCTTCAATATAACCAGTCTAGGAGTGCCGTTGTATAGTATGGGGTAAGTAGGGCGTTTGGTGCGATGATGAAACTCTAAGCTTGGACTCCAAAAGCGCCTTTAGACTCTTTAAGTGCCCTATCAGGTAGTTAGTCCAAGGTTCCCAGATCTTTTCAAACTTAATCGGGTCGAACAGTATCACCGGAAACCTCCACGACACCTGGGCCACCAAAAATACAAAAGGAGATCAATTTCCACGTGCATCGTGAAGCTTCTAAAATTGGGCGGCCCAGTAGGGCCTCTTGTGGATTCTTTTTAAGGTTTATGCCCGTAAGCAAGTAGAGAAAATTATATAACCTTATATACGGCTTTTGGGCACTCCCACCAAATATGGAGAAATTAACCATCTTGAAAGCAGCATCTAAAGCAGTGGTTCTCAACCTGGGGGTCGGGACCCCCTCGGGGGTCGAATGAGGATTTGCCAGGGGTCACCAAATCCCGGGCTGTTCCTGAAGCCCGCACCGCTCTTCCAGCCTTTTCGCAGCCCCCCAGCAGGGCTGTCCCTGCAGTCGCCCAGCTGGGCTGTTCCTGGAGCCCGTGGCCGCCCACTCAGCCTCTTTACAGCTGCCCATTCAGATCACAGCATGGCTGGGGGAAACAGACTAGCTGACTGATGAGGAATGTCAAGTGAGAGGGGCTGGAGGAGACCCAATCTCCTGATTTCGGCATAGGTGTCACTGCTGCAAGGCACTACAGAGCCGGAGACACAGTAAAGCTGAGACACAGTGATTACCACTATCTGTGATTAGAGTTGTCAATAAAAGTCCCCACTACAGTTCTCAGATTAGCAGATGACCTTGATCAAGAGCACCTACGTTGGCTG
Source organism: Rana temporaria (assembly GCF_905171775.1). Lineage (NCBI taxonomy): Eukaryota > Metazoa > Chordata > Amphibia > Anura > Ranidae > Rana > Rana temporaria. Next base: position 536,072,414 of record NC_053490.1, on the reverse strand, counting down.
ATCAAAACTCCCCCCAGCACTGCCACTCATCCCATTTCCCCACCCCCTCACCAAGGCGTAAGATGAGGAATAAAAATAGAGAATATATGGAAGGGAGAGAAAAAGAGGGGGAGGAACAAAGAAAATGGGAGAGAAAGAATAGGAAAGATGGCTACCTGGAGAGGGATGGGGAAAAAAACAAGAAATTAGCATAGAGAGAGATAAAAAGGAAAGAAAGGAGAATGAAGAGAGTGGTACACCCTAAAATGTACCATAAGGGGTTTAATACTGTATGAGTGTAAAGGGACTCAAGGAGCGCTAAATATCTCTAGGTTAGGGACGCAAATTACTTGTCTTAGGTGCTGACCCCCCATGCTACGAAAATCATTTTACTGTTGGGGGTCCCCACAGCTTGGGAAATTTTATCAAGGGGTCACGGGACTAGAAAGGTTGAGACCCACTGATCTAAAGCAACGTAGAGAGCCTCCCAGGATGTAGGAGGTCAGTCTTGTTGGGACCATATCCCCCCCCCCCCTTTAAATAGAAGAATTCCCAGGCTCAATATAACCAGTCTATGAGCGCAGTTAAGGAAGAAGAAGAGGAAAAGAAAAAGGGTATAGTACAGGGCAAGTAGGGTGTTTGGTGCGGTGATGAAACTCTAAGCTTGGACTCCAAAAGCGCCTTTAGACTCTACAAGTGCCCTATCAGGTAGAATCCAAGGATCCCAGATCTTTTCGAACTGTGGAATTTTATCATTGAGGTTGGCTGAGAGCTTCTCATTGATCATCATCCAGGAAAGCTTGGCCTTAATCAGGTTGATTAATCGGGGAACATCCACGACACCTGGGCCGCCAAAAATACAAAAGGAGATCAATTTCCACGTGCATTGTGAATCTTCTAAAATTGGGACAGCCCAGCAGGGCCTCTTGTGGATTCTTTTTAAGGTTTATGCCCGTTAGCGAGTAGAGAAAATGAAATACCCTTATCCAAAACCTACGGGCTTTTGGGCACTCCCACCAAAAAGGGAGGAACGAACCATCTTGGAAGCAGCCTCTAAAGCAACGTGGAGAAGCTCCCGGGATGTAGGAGGTCAGTCTTGTTGGGACCATATACCACCGCCCCACCTCCCCCCCTTAAAAAGAAGAATTCCCAGGCTCAATATAACCAGTCTAGGAGTGCAGTTAAGGAAGAAGAAAAGGAAAGGAAAAAGGGTATAGTACAGGGTAAGTGTGGTGTTTGGTGCGATGATGAATATCTAAGCTTGGACTCCAAAAGCGCCTTTAGACTCTACAAGTGCCCTATCAGGTAGTTAATCCAAGGTTCCCAGATCTTTTCGAACTGTGGAATTTTATCATTGAGGATGGCTGAGAGTTTCTCGTTGATCAATATCCAGGATCGCTTGGCCTTAATCAGGTCGAACAGTATCACGGGGAACCTTCAGGCCTCCACAACACCTAGGCCACCAAAAATACAAAGGAGATCAATTTCCACATGCATCGTGAAGCTTCTAAAATTGTGAGGCTCAGGGGGGGTTCTTGTGGATTCTTTTTAAGATATATGCCCATTAGCGAGTCGAGAAAATGGTATACCCTTATCCAGAATCTACGGGCTTTTGGGCACTCCCACCAAAAAGGGAGGAATGAGCCATCTTGGAAGCAGCTTCTAAAGCAACGTGGAGAAGCTCCCGGGATTTAGGAGGTCAGTCTTGTTGGGACCATATACCACCTCCCCCCCTTAAATAGAAGAATTCCCAGGCTCAATATAACCAGTCTAGGAGTGCAGTTGAGGAAGAAAAAAAGGAAAGGAAAAAGGGTATAGTACAGGGTAAGTAAGGTGTTTAGTGCGATGATGAATCTCTAAGCTTGGACTCCAAAAGCGCCTTTAGACTCTACAAGTGGCCTATCAGGTAGTTAATCCAAGGTTCCCAGATCTTTTCGAACTGTGGAATTATATCATTGGGGATGGCTGAGAGTTTCTCGTTGGTCATTATCCAGGATCGCTTGGCCTTAATCAGGTCAAACAGTATCACCGGAAACCTTCACGTCACCTGGGCCACCAAAAATACAAAAGGAGATCAATTTCCAACGTGCATCGTGAAGCTTTTAAAATTGGGCGGCGCAGTAGGGCCTGTTGTGGATTATTTTTAAGGTTTATGTCCATTAGCGAGTAGAGAAAATGATATACCCTTATCCAGAATCTACGGGCTTTTGGGCACTCCCACCAAAAAGGGAGGAACGAACCATCTTGGAAGCAGCCTCTAAAGCAACGTGGAGAAGCTCCCGGGATGTAGGAGGTCAGTCTTGTTGGGACCATATACCACCGCCCCACCTCCCCCCCTTAAATATAAGAATTCCCAGGCTCAATATAACCAGTCTAGGAGTGCAGTTAAGGAAGAAGGAAAGGAAAGGAAAAAGGGTATAGTACAGGGTAAGTAAGGTGTTTGGTGCGATGATGAATCTCTAAGCTTGGACTCCAAAAGAGCCTTTAGACTCTATCAGGTAGTTAATCCAAGGTTCCCAGATCTTTTCGAACTGTGGAATTTTATCATTGAGGATGGCTGAGAGTTTCTCGTTGATCATTATCCAGGATCGATTGGCCTTAATCAGGTCGAACAGTATCACGGGGAACCTTCAGGCCTCCACGACACCTAGGCCACCAAAAATACAAAGGAGATCAATTTCCACATGCATTGTGAAGCTTCTAAAATTGGGAGGCTCAGGAGGGGGTTCTTGTGGATTCTTTTTAAGATTTATGCCCATTAGCGAGTCGAGAAAATGGTATACCCTTATCCAGAATCTACTGGCTTTTGGGCACTCCCACCAAATATGGAGGAACAAACAATCTTGGAAGCAGCCTCTAAAGCAACGTGGAGAGGCTTTCCAGGATGTAGGAGGTCAGTTTTGTTGGGACCATATACCAGCCCCCCCCCCCCTTAAATAGAAGAATTCCCAGGCTCAATATAACCAGTCTAGGAGTGCAGTTGAGGAAGGAAAAAAGGAAAGGAAAAAGGGTATAGTACAGGGTGAGTAAGGTGTTTGGTGCGATGATTAATCTCTAAGTTTGGACTCCAAGAGCACCTTTAGACTCTACAAGTGGCCTATCAGGTAGTTAATCCAAGGTTCCCAGATCTTTTCGAACTGTGGAATTTTATCATTGAGGATGGCTGAGAGTTTCTCGTTGATCATTATCCAGGATCGCTTGGCCTTAATCAGGTCAAACAGTATCACAGGGAACCTCCACGACACCTGGGCCGCCAAAAATACAAAAGGAGATCAATTTCCACGTGCATCGTGAAGCTTTTAAAATTGGGCGGCTCAGTAGGGCCTCTTGTGGATTATTTTTAAGGTTTATGTCCATTAGCGAGTAGAGAAAATGATATACCCTTATCCAGAATCTACGGGCTTTTTGGCACTCCCACCGAATATGGAGGAACGAAACCATCTTGAAAGCAGTCTCTAAAGCAACGTGGAGAGGCTTCCGGGATGTAGGAGGTCAGTCTTGTTGGGACCATATAGGACAGGAACTGTGTCACTGGCAGGACTACCAGGTGAAAAGAAAGGACATAAAGTTTTAAAAAGAAAGCTAATGCAGCCACCACATGTAAGGACTGGTAAACTGCAATATATTACATTTTGTTTTTGGTTTTTACACATTCAGTAATCTTACTTCTGTTCTAGAGGCATAAGTCACGTCTTTGTTTAGCAGGTCTCTACTAGTAGTCCCATGTAGTTGTAGTTGTGTCCTGTTTGGTTAGTGTTTTTGTCTATTAAGTAAATCCTTCTGTGTCTCCTCTGTTAGTTCATATGTAGTATTTCAGCCCTGTTACTTGTCAGTGTTTTTGTCTGGGTATGATCTGGTCCGGCAGTGGTTATTTATATAGAGAAGAGATTAAATGCTTTATATGTCTTATGATCACTGATACAGTATTTGGGTGTTAGTAGGTCAGGAGAGGAGTGGATAGGTTGGGGAGTTGTAGTATAGTCCGTTCTTTGATCTTGGGGTGATGGTTGCATGTTGTTACCTAAAAAACCCTTGTACTTAATTTTACATCATTCAACAGCAAAGCCAGCCCATCATCCTAAGCTATTTATTTAATTATAAGTGGATAGATTATTATTATTATTGTGATCACATTTCAAGTACAATAAAATAGAACCAGTGATCTGACGATATGGTTCCGGCTATCGAGATGGTTCCTGTAAGGACTGCGCAGGTGCAATCCTTTCCGACGGAAATCACCGAACCTCCAGGGCGACGTGGAATTTGAGGTAAGTGGCCAGTCGGCCTCACGTCCTCGCTCCGCTCGCTCGGCCTCCTGGCTCTTTTTTTAACATCCTCCAATCCACGGGGATGTTAAGGAATTAGCCTGGATGCTGGCCGAGGTTCGGAGATTTCCATCGGCAAGGATTGCGCCTGCGCAGTCCTTACAGGAACCATCTCGATAGGGGAACCATAACGACAAGTCACCGGCTTACATCAGGTTTTCCCATGAGAGTGCCCCCTTACATCGGGTGTCCCCATCAGAGTGCCCCTTACATAAAGTGTCTTCATCAGAGTGATCCCAAACATAAGGTGTCCCCACCAGAGGACCTCCTTAGATCAGCTGCCCCCATCAGAGTACCCGCATACATCAGGTGTCCCCCTTCAGAGTACTCCTATAAAAAGGTTGCCTCATTACAGTGCCCCCTTACATCAGGTATCCCCCATTAGAGTGTCCCTTTACATAAGGTGTCTCCATCAGAGTGCCTCCATACATCTTAGATCAGGTGTCCCCATCAGCGTGCCCCCTTACATCAGGTGTCCCCATCAACGTGCCCCCTTACATCAGGTGTCCCCATCAACGTGCCCCCTTACATCAGGCATCCCCATCATCGTGCCCCCTTACATCAGGCATCCCCATCAGAGTGCCCCCATAAATCTGTTGTCCCCACTGGAGTACTCCCTTAGATCAGTTTCCCCCATCAAACTACTCCCTTATATCAAGTGTTCCCATCAGAGTGCCCCCTTACATCAGGTGTCCCCATCACAATGCCCCTTATATAAGGTGATCCTATCAAGGTATCCTCTTACATAAGAAGTCTCCATCAGAGTGCCCCCAAACATCAGGTACCCCATACATGAAGTTCCTCCATCAGTGTTCCCTCATACATCAGATTCCTCCATACACCAGACTCCCCCATCAGAGTGCCCACATACATCAGATTTCCCCACCAGAGTGCCCACATACATCAGGTTCCCCCATCAAAGTGCCCCCATGCATCAGGAACCCCCATCAAAGTGCCCCCATGCATCAGGAACCCCCATCAGAGTGCCCCCATAAATCAGATTTCCCCCAACAGAGTGCCCACATACATCAGATTCCCCTAACAGAGTGCCCCCATACTTGAAGTTCCTCCATCAGTGTACCCCCATACATCAGATTCCTCCATACATCAGACTCCCCCATAAGAGTGCCCACATACATCAGATTCCCCCATCAGAGTGCCCACATACATCAGATTCCCCCATCAGAGTGCCCCCATACATCAGATTCCCCCATCAGAGTGCCCCCATACATCAGATTCCCCCATCAGAGTGCATACATACATACATACATACATACATACATACATACATACATCAGATTCCTCCATACATCAGATTCCCCCATCAGAGTGCCTCCATACATCAGATTCCCCCATACATCAAATTCCCCTATCAGAGTGCCCCCATACACCAGATTCCCCCATCAGAGTGCCCCCATACACCAGATTCCTCCATCAGAGTGCCCCCATACATCAGATTCCCCCATCAAAATGCCCATATACATCAGACTCCTCCATACATCAGACTCCCCCCATCAGAGTGCCCAATACATCAGATTCCCCTATCAGAGTGCCCCCATAATCAGATTCCCCTAACAGAGTGCCCCCATACAGCAGATTCCCCGATCAGAGTGCCCACATACATCAGATTCCTCCATACATCAGACTCCCCCATATATCAGACTCCCCCATCAGAGTGCCCCCATAATCATATTCCCCTAACAGAGTGCCCATATACAGCAGATTCCCCCATCAGAGTGCCCCCATAATCAGATTCCCCCATCAGAGTGCCCCCTTAAATAATGTGTACCCATCAGTGCCCCATTTATCAGATTTTTCAATTAGATTCTCACTATATATCAGTAGAAAATATATATAAGTACTCGCGTTATGTGAAAAAAAAAAACTGATAAAAAAAAGTCCAAAATCTTTTAAAAAATCACATAAAAAGTGTTCAGTGCTCCAAAATCCTTAGAAAGAGTGCAGAAGTGCTTCAAGTAAACATGCCGTGCAGTGCGCCCCATATAGAGGGAGCCCCATATATTCAGCAAAGAGACAGCTCCATATAGTTAGCAAAGAGACATCCCAATCTAGCAAAGAGACATCCCCATATATTCAGCAAAGAGGCATCTCAATTCAGCAAAGAGGGAGCCCCATATATTCAGCAAATAGACATCCCAATCTAGCAAAGAGACATCCCAATATAACAAAGAGACATCCCCATATATTCAGCAAAGAGACATCTCAATTCAGCAAAGAGACATCCCACTCTAGCAAAGAGACATCCCAATATAACAAAGAGACATCCCCATATATTCAGGAAAGAGACAGTTTCATATAGTTAGCAAAGAGACATCCCAATCTAGCAAAGAGACATCCCCATATATTCAGCAAAGAGGCATTTCAATCCAGCAAAGAGGGAGCCCCATATATTCAGCAAAGAGACATCCCAATCTAGCAAAGAGACATCCCAATATAACAAAGAGACATCCCCATATATTCAGCAAAGAGACATCTCAATTCAGCAAAGAGACATCCCACTCTAGCAAAGAGACATCCCAATATAACAAAGAGACATCCCCATATATTCAGGAAAGAGACAGTTTCATATAGTTAGCAAAGAGACATCCCAATATGGCAAAGAGACATTCCCATATATTCAGCAAAGAGGCATCACAATCCAGCAAAGAGGGAGCCCCATATAGTCAGCAAAGAGACATCCCAATCTAGCAAAGAGACATCCCCATATATTCAGCAAAGAGACATCCCAATCTAGCAACAAGTTATCCCAATATAGCAAAGAGACATTCCCATATATTCAGGAAACATACATCTCTATCCAGCAAACAGGGAGTCCCTATATATTCAGCAAAGAGACATCCCAATCTAGCAATGAGACATCCATTTGAGTGCATATGCTCACTCACATTGGCTCACCTTGCTAGTTACTACAGCTGCAACAACTCTGTCTTTATGGTCCTTCCTGCCGGGTTATCATTGCGATCAACAGCTCCATCGGGACTTGGTCACACCTGCAGCTGATCGCATGGCCCCCTAGTTTATGATGGAAGGAAACAGTGCCGATCCCCATACATCGCATTCTTTTTTTTTTTTTTCATTAGAACTTTATTGAACTGTCACAAGTGTCATTTTCATTCAAATTAGCTAACTGACTGCTTCCTGTGTCAGTTTGTTTTTGGATTGAAGAATGATGTTGGAACCCTGGGGCAGATTCTCGTAGATCGCCGCATCTCTGCGGCGGCGTAACGTATCTCATTTACGTTACGCCGCCGCAAGTTTTACGGGCAAGTGCTTGATTCACAAAGCACTTGCCTGTAAAGTTGCGGCGTCGTAGCATAAATCCCCCGGCGCAAGCGCGCCTAATTCAAATGATCCGGGTAGGGGGCGTGGATTATTTAAATTAGGCGCGTTCTCGCGCCGAACGTACTGCGCATGCGCCGTCCCTAAAATTTCCCAACGTGCATTGCGCTAAATGACGTCGCAAGGACGTCATTGGTTTCGACGTGAATGTAAATGGCGTCCAGCCCTATTCACGGACGACTTACGCAAACAACGTAAATTTTCAAATTTCGACGCGGGAACGACGGCCATACTTAACATTGACTGCGCCTCATATACTCAGGGGCAACTTTACGCGTCGCAAATCTAACGTAAACGTCGTAACTTCACTGCGTCGACCGCGCGTAGGTTCGGGAATTCGCGTATTTTGCTAATTTGCATACTCGATCGGGAAAACGACGGAGGCGACACCGAGCGGCGAAAAAAAAAAATTGCATTTAAGATCCGACAGCGTAAGAGCCTTACGCCTGTCGGAACTAATGGTTATCTATGCGTAACTGATTCTAAGATACGACGGCCCAGATTAGGACTTACGATGACGCACATGGCGTTGCGCCGTCTTAAGCCCTTTCAGAATCTGGGCCTCTGATTCTAAAATGAATAAATGTAACCCTCAGCATGTCAGGACAGCAGTCCTATACCCGCCGCCATGCTGTCCCCATGCACCTTGACCGTTGGCAATGCACAGAGCAGACCCAAGGCCTTTTCTGGCCACTGGTGACTTTGTGGATTTGTATTCTCATTCACCATCTGAGAAGCAGACGTCCAACTTACAGCTGACGCAGACCTCACAGAGGCCGGAAATAATCCGATTAAACAGATTTACAGGCATGATCCGGAGATCTGTGCACTGACACCCGGAATCTGCCAAACACAACTTCCTAATCCCATTAGTATAGTAGGCTGCGGTGTCCAGGCACGCAGAGCGACGGCAGATACAGATCCTATTGTGTTCTGCTTTCACCTAAATGCCCAGAACGTTAACCGGACGGCTACGACACCGGATGATTTATAAATGCATTATTCCCAGTGACATTTCCATGTTGTTAGGACTGCGGCAGAGCGAGACGGTGCTAAGCCGGCCATAGGCATTAGTGACAGTCTACCGATGACTGTTCTTTTTTGGTCAGATTAGGTGGTGTCTGTGGATGAACCAGACACCTGCAGCCTGTCACTCTTGGGGAGATAGGTTAGAAAAAGACAGTTCTGATTTCTCTTGTTCTTTGTTGTGACAAGGAAGTTCTTATGGGTAGAGGGTGAAGGATTAATCAGTGAGATAAAGACTTCATATGACTCCCCATAGGAAATTATCTATTCGTTTTATCCACCTGACTGCTCCATCTCTCTCCCCATCTTTAAGAACTCTTCCATTCTTTATTTCCGTCTGTCTTCTCCATCTCTTATTGGAATGAAAGTTTCCTATGGGTAGGAGGGGAGGGCTGGGTCAGTCTGAATAAGAATAGAAATTGGAGAATTCTTATGGATAGGAAGAGAGGGATGGAACAGTCAGGAAGAGAAGATGAATTCAATGGATAGGGGTTGAGGGATGAAGTGATCAGGTGGACAAGGGGCAAAGAAAAGTTCTCTTGGGTAGGAGGAAAGGGATAGAACAGTCAGATGGAGAAGGATTCTTATGGGTAGGAGGAGAGGGGAAGAGCAAATTTTATAACTGGAAATTCCATTTATAGAGGTTCTGGTAGAAGTACCAGGATAATAATTCTAGGAGGAAGACATGGCAATATCACAAGTGCAGAAGGCTTCTTGTTTTCTATATTTGATGTTTTTTTATTTTAGAGGTAGTGAGTTTTGTTTTTTAATGTGTGCGTGCCAATAATTGTTGCTTCAATTGTTGCTGTCCTTTTGCTGTACATGGCTCTTGTAGCAGTAGGTTACATATCCAGGCGGACAATGCTTCATCAATTACATGGAGTCAGTGTATTCTCAAATGACGAGTACCACTATTCTTCTTCTAACTCGTGGCCAGAGAAAGGTAAGACCACAAGTAGTAGTATGTCCCTTGCTCCGTGCTAGTATTGTGTGTTTTCTTTCCTTCCAGCACGTGGTACCAAGTAGTTGTGTCTAGAAGATGTAGTATTTCGTTTTATCCCTGTAGACCTCCTTGACTTTCTCTGTTGTATTGTCGTCTTTTTGTTTTTTAACATGACATTATTCCTTCCTCCCGGTGATGTTACACATAACTTTTGCTTTGTAACTGCCTGGTCTTCTGTAATATAAAGATGGCTTGATGACAACTGGTTAAAAAAGACAAAAGGGCTTTTAAGTGAGTTACTTGTGTATTGGTAGAGGAGATTAAGGCTAAATCCATTCACAATTTCACCATATGGCAAAACAATTTTGCACACTTGACCATTACACCTATACAAGCTCTTGTTGGACATCCCATTCCGAAATCATGGCCATTAATATGAAGTTGCCCATTAACCTTTTGTATCTTTAACAGCCTCCACTATCCTGGAAAGTCTTTCCAAAAGATTTTGGAGCGTGTCTGTGGAGAGTTTTGCCCATTCAGCCAAAAAGAGTAGTTGTCAGGTCAGGTACTGATGTTGGATAAGGCCCCCATACACACGACCGAGTTTCTCGGCAGAATTCAGCCAGAAACTCGGTCGGAGCAGGATTCTGGCGAGAAACTCGGTCGTGGGTACACTTTTCAGCGAGGAAGCCGACGAGGAACTCGTCGGGCCGAAAAGAGAACATGTTCTCTATTTTCTCGTTAGTCAATGGGAAAAGTCGGCCCGCCGAGTTCCTCGGCGGCTTCCACACTGAACTCGACGAGGAACTCGATGTGTTTGGCACGTCGAGTTCCTCGGTCGTGTGTACGGGGCCTCAGTAGACCTTGCTCACAATTGGTGTTGTTTGCAAATACACCTGCTACTGAGTCAAAACTAGAGTTCTCGAATAAGCTGGGGGCATGAGCTTTGCCTTTAAGGGAGCTGTAGGCAGTGGCGGCCACTCCATTAGGGGCACCCCCCTAATCCATGCGCCCGGCCCCTAATCTACATGCAGGGCAGCGGACGCATGGATTTCTAAGGTTTTTTTTTTTTGGAAGCACATGATTAGAGCCTGAGGCTCTAATGCACTTCAATAACGGGTGGGCTTAGGGCGCAGAGCCCTGAGCCCACCCAGTTGTGTGACAATAGAGAATTAGGCCCAGATTCACAGAGAGCAAGGCGCACATTACGCCGTCGTAGGGCAAACACTGTACGATACGCCAACGCAGTTCAGAGAGCCAAGCATTGCATTCAGCAAATCAAAAATTGGGAGAGAAAAAAATAATTGGTCAAAAAGGAATACGGATAAATATGACTGCAATTTATTAATTATCCACATAAAAACACATTAATAACACAAAAAGTGCCAGTATCTCCACAGCACTAGTAAAATTAGACGTAAACAAGGACAAGTGGCCACCACAATCATACACACAGCTTACATACACCTGCAGGAATCAAAGAACTGGGGCATGATAAAGAATATATAAATCACAGGGCTAGATTGAGGATAGTATAGCTGCAAAAAAATCTGTGAAGCTGGATACAGTTCCAATCAATTCTATCACCAGTTCATAGGGGACAAATTCCACATTCCACAGATTTTTTTGCAGCTATACTATCCTCAATCTAGCCCTGTGATTTATATATTCTTTATCATGCCCCAGTTCTTTGATTCCTGCAGGTGTATGTAAGCTGTGTGTATGATTGTGGTGGCCACTTGTCCTTGTTTACGTCTAATTTTACTAGTGCTGTGGAGATACTGGCACTTCTTGTGTTATTAATGTGTTTTTATGTGGATAATTAATAAATTGCAGTCATATTTATCCGTATTCCCTTTTGACCAATTCTTTTTTTCTCTCCCAATTTTTGATATGCAGTACTAATTCAGAGGAATGCAGATGGTAGTATTTAATATTATATCTATGACCACCATCAAATCGGATAAGATGATCTGGTTAGTGTGACTAATGCAGGATTGCCTCTTGTCACCTAACTCTGACTGCTTTGGATGAGTCACCATTGCCTATATTTTTGTGAATTATATTGCATTCAGCAAGCCAGTGCTCCCAACGCTGCGCCAGCGTGGCGTGGGTTTCGAAGGCACACATCGGCGTAGGTGGAAGTGGGCGTGAACCCATGCAAATGAGGCGTGACCCCATGCAAATGATTGGCCGAGCGCCAGACAGGTACGTATCACGAACTGCGCATGCGCCGTGACGTGGACGCAAGCACAGCACCCCCATGCGCATGCTCACAACCACGCCGGGAAAACTGACTAAGCTGCGCCGGATCTCTGCGTACGCCGTGAACATAACGTACGCCCAGTCAGACACACGTCCAACGCACAATACGCCGGCCTGTGTTCCCTGGTGCAGACCTGTGCATGTCTGTTGCTGGGTTGCACCTCCTTTATGGGGAATAACTTTACGTCGGACGTACAACTTACGCGCATCTCGCGTAGCATGCGCCGGGCACACGCACGTTCGTGAATCGCCGTATTTCCCTCATTTGCATGTTTGAATGGCTAATCAATGGGAGCAGCACCATGCACCCAGCCTAAATGTGCGCCCACCCTACACCGGCGTGTGCAAGCTATGTCGGCGGGGTGTAGCCTGTTTTTAGGCGCATATTAGTTTGTGGGTCTGGCGCACAGATACGACGGCGCACATTTGCACTTACGTCGGCGTAACTTGTTATACGTTGGCGTAAGTGCTTTGTGAATCTGGGCCTTAATGTTCACTATTGTCTTCCTGCTTCTCTTTCCAGCCAATCAGGAAGAGAGTCCTAAGACCCAATTGGCCGAGAGGAGAAGCGACCGTATTGGCTGGTATCGGGGGAGGATGTATGGGGAGATGCGGAGGAAGCCATCCTCATCGGAGGGAGCGATCTTTCTCTGCGTCGCCACAAACACCAGAACCCGACTGCATGAGTACCATCACGGGGGTGCTGGGGGGGGGGGGGGGGTGGTCGCGTGCTTTGTATGTGGAGCACCAGCCACCACTGGCTGTAGGTCTGACTCAGCATGGGGGAGGGTGCCAGAGCTTTGCAGAGAGACCACTCAACTGGATTCTTCTCTGCAGCATGCTGGCAGGGGACAGGCTTTTCTACCCCCATCTGTATTTAGCTGATTTCAACTGAAAATCCAATTTCAATGTAAAACTTGAGACATTCAGCTTGTCAGCAATATTTTAGAGGAGATGAATATTTATTAGAAGAACATAATGGTGTCATCACCGAAGCTGCATCTCAGAAATAATAGCTGACTTATGTCATTATCCATATATATATATATATACATAGTGGTACAAGTGCTGAGTGTCCCCCGGTGATATATGGAATAATCTATCCTCTAATGGTAATTATAAGGATGTTAGTAGTCACTGGGGAGTTCAGAGACCTTTATAGGTGTACAAGGCCAGAGACCAAATGTAGCGTGATGGTCTGCCCACCCCATGGTGCTTCTTTCTGTTCTTTAGAATTAAAGGGCAAACAACAATATATTGTTAACCCTGTTTATCACTTTATCACTGTATGTGTGAATAAAATCCAAGTAATTACTAATTATTTATTGCAAGAGGTATGTTTTTCCTTATACCAAAATCTAAACTAATGTATCAAAATTTCTAGACAAAGGCATTAACCACTTAAGACCCGGACCTTTAGGCAGCTAAAGGACCCGGCCAGGTTTTGCCATTCGGCACTGCGTGGCTTTAACAGACAATTGCGCGGTCGTGCGACGTGGCTCCCAAACAAAATTGGCGTCCTTTTTTTCCCACAAATAGAGCTTTCTTTTGGTGGTATTTGATCGCCTCTGCGGTTTTTATTTTTTTGCGCTATAAACAAAAATAGAGCGACCATTTTGAAAAAAAAAACAATATTTTTTACTTTTTGCTATAATAAATATCCCCCAAATATATATAAAAAAGCATTTTTTTCCTCAGTTTAGGTCGATACGTATTCTTCTACACATTTTTGGTAAAAAAAAATCGCAATAGGCGTTTATCGGTTGGTTTGCGCAAAATTTATAGCGTTTACAAAATAGGGGATAGTTTTATTGCATTTTTATAATTTTTTTTTTTTTTACTACTAATAGCGGCGATCAGCGATTTTTTTTCGTGACTGCGACATTATGGCCGACACTTCGGACAATTTAAAATGCATTGTTTACTGTGAAAATGACAATTGCACTTTTGGAGTTAACCACAAGGGGGCGCTGAAGGGGTTATGTATGACCTAATATGTGTTTCTAACTGTAGGGGGGTGTGGCTGTAGGTGTGACGTCATCGATTGTGTATCCCTATAAAAGGGATCGCACGATCGATGACGCCGCCACAGTGAAGAATGGGGAAGCTGTGTTTACACACAGCTCTCCCCTTTCTTCAGCTCCGGGGACCGATCACGGGACTCCAGCGGCGATCGGGTCCGGGGGTCTCGGTCACGGAGCTCCGGACCGGGTCGTGGGCGCGCGCCCGCGAGCCACGGCTGGGTACTAGCACAGGACGTACCTGTACGTGCATGTGCCCAGCCGTGCCATTCTGCCGACGTAAATGTGCAGGAGGCGGTCCTTAACTAAAATGTGTCAAAAGTGTCCGCCATAATGTCGCAGTACCGAAAAAAAATCGCTGATCGCCGCCATTACTAGTAAAAAAAATATATTAATAAAAATGACATAAAAATACCCCCTATTTTGTAAACGCTATAGATTTTGCGCAAACCAATCAATGAAAGCTTATTGCGATTTTTTTTACGAAAAATATGTAGAAGAATACGTATTGTCCTAAACTGAGGAAAAAAATTTTTTTTTATATATTTTTGGGGGATATTTATTATAGCAAAAAGTAAAAAATATTCATTTTTTTTCAAAATTGTCGCTCTATTTTTGTTTATAGCGCAAAAAATAAAAAGCGCAGAGGTGATCAAATACCACCAAAAGAAAGCCCTATTTGTGGGAAAAAAAGGACGCCAATTTTGTTTGGGAGCCACGTCACACGACCGCGCAATTGTCAGTTAAAGCGACGCAGTCCCGAATCGCAAAAAGTGCTCTGGTCTTTGGGCAGCAATATTGTCTGGGGGTTAAGTGGTTAAGTGGTTAAAGACATAATAAACTTTTGAAAGAGTTGTCCAACAGCAGGCCTTTGTCCCCTTCCCACTGGATCATGGTTTCACTTTGATTGAGTGAGTAACTTGTATAGCGCTACAAATGCGAACTAAATCGCCTCTAACGTTCCTCTGTTGACCTTCCTCTTGCAGAAAGTCGGGAGAGCTCCTTCAGCCGATCTCGCAGCTCCAGCGTGTCAAGCATTGATAAGGAGACCAGAGAGGCCATCACAGCCCTGTACTTCATGGAGTCCTTCTCTCGAAAGAATGATCCGTCACCCTCACCGTGCCTCTGGGTGGGGACCAGCCTGGGAATGGTGCTGATCATATCTCTGAACGTTCCCGCAAGTGAGGAGCAGAGACAGGCAGAGCCGGTGGTGGTCACTCCAAGCGGTAAGTGGTCAGTCTGTGGTACATGACACACACCGGGCAGTGGTGGGAGTTGGTGGATTTTTTAACGGCCCTAACACATGTGACTGTGGTTAATGAGGTAAACATACTTTGACCAGATCTTAGCACTGTTCAGTAGGCAACTCTTGTTAGCTGGTTTTACCTAAAAAAAAAAGAGCCAAGTCTTGTGAGGAGAGAGAGAGAGAGAGCAGCGCAGATGCTCTCGGGCACAGCACTGGATCGAGATTGGGCAGGGTTAGGGCTTGGGGTTAGGGGGTTGGGGTTAGGGCTTGGGGTTAGGGTTTCCCATAGAAGAATAAGGCTAGGACTCAGGAATTGGAACAGGGACCTCCCCCAAAGGTCAGAAGGCGGGTTCCCAGAGGTCAAAGGTCACAGGGCATTGCTGACCCACCCCCACCAAAGTGTACCACCTACCCCAACTAAGTCGGGGAATGAACAAGTCGGGGAAAGCGTCTTGCAGGTTAATGTAAGTATTTGGTGGGGGGTGGGGCTCTGGGGGTACACATGTTAAAAGAGAAGTATGGCCAAAGTTTTTTTGACCATACTTTTATTGTGGGTTACAGGAGTTCAATTACCTTTGTCCTCTTGTGATCAAGAGTTTGTTTATAGCAGGTTACTGACCACTATCAGCTGATGAGGCGGGGCCGTGCCAGGTTCTGAAAGGATCCCGACAATATTGTTGGCATCGACCCAGCTGCCTGATTTACAGCTAACTCTGTCAGCTTGCGGCTGAGAGTCAGAGCCACCCGTACCCAACCCCTCCCCAGCCCAGCGCTCCATTGAACTCATGAGGGGTAGAGCAGAGAGAGGTCACTGACGGTCACCTCTCTCTGCTCAGAGCGGACCGAGAACTGAGCGATCAAGAGATCATGTGGTTGCTTGGTCTCAGAGCCGATGTAGGACAGCTGCAGCATCAGAGCCGGGAATGT
The DNA here is from genome assembly GCF_905171775.1 of Rana temporaria. Taxonomy (NCBI): domain Eukaryota; kingdom Metazoa; phylum Chordata; class Amphibia; order Anura; family Ranidae; genus Rana; species Rana temporaria. The sequence continues at coordinate 536,056,322 of NC_053490.1, read as the reverse complement.
GTGTTTATTTTTTTAACAGCCCATACTTCTCCTTTAATGGGCATTATTATGCATTAACAGGCAGTACAATATTGGACATACAGTGCATCCAGAAAGTATTCACAGCGCTTCACTTTTTCCACATTTTGTTATGTTACAGCCTTATTCCAAAATTCATTAAATTCATTATTTTCCTCAAAATTCTACAAACAATCCCCCATAGTGACAACGTGATAGAAGTTTGTTTGAAATCTTTGCAAATTAAAAAAAAAAAAAAAAACATGTATATAAGTATCACAGGCTCCTCCCATGCACACAAGTATCACAGGCTCCTCCCATGCATACAAGTATCACAGGCGCCTCCCATGCACATAAGTATCACAGGCTCCTCCCATGCACACAAGTATCACAGGCGCCTCCCATGCACACAAGTATCAGAAGCGCCTCCCATGCACATAAGTATCACAGGCGCCTCCCATGCACACAAGTATCAGAAGCGCCTCCCATGCACATAAGTATCACAGGCGCCTCCCATGCACACAAGTATCACAGGCGCATCCGGTGCACACAAGTATCACAGGTGCCTCCCATGCACACAAGTATCACAGGCTCCTCCCATGCACACAAGTATCACAGGCTCCTCCCATTCACACAAGTATCACAGGCTCCTCCCATGCACACAAGTATCACAGGCGCCTCCCATGCACACAAGTATCACAGGCGCCTCCCATGCACACAAGTATCACAGGCACCTCCCATGCACACATGTATCACAGGCGCCTACCAAGCACACAAGTATCACAGGCGCCTCCCATGTACACAAGTATCACAGGCGCCTACCATGCACACAAGTATCACAGGCGCCTCCCGCGCACACAAGTATCACAGGCTCCTCCCATGCACACAAGCATCACAGGCTCCTCCCATGTGCATAAGTATCACAGGCTCCTCCTATGCACACAAGTATCACAGGCTCCTCCCATGCACACAAGTATCACAGGCGCCTCCCATGCACACAAGTATCACAGGCACCTCCCATGCACACAAGTATCACATGCTCCTCCCATGCACACAAGTATCACGGGCTTCTCCCATGCACACAAGTATCACGGGCTCCTCCCGTGTACACAAGTATCACAGGCTCCTCCCGTGTACATAAGTATCACAGGCTCCTCCCGTGTACATAAGTATCACAGGCTCCTCCCACGTACATAAGTATCACAGGCTCCTCCCGTGTACATAAGTATCACAGGCTCCTCCCGTGTACATAAGTATCACAGGCTCCTCCCGTGTACATAAGTATCACAGGCTCCTTCCGTGTACATAAGTATCACAGGCTCCTCCCACGTACATAAGTATCACAGGCTCCTCCCACGTACATAAGTATCACAGGCGCCTCCCACGTACATAAGTATCACAGGCGCCTCCCATGTACATAAGTATCACAGGCTCCTCCCATGTACATAAGTATCACAGGCTCCTCCCATGTACATAAGTATCACAGGCGCCTCCCATGTACATAAGTATCACAGGCTCCTCCCATGTACACAAGTATCACAGGCTCCTCCCATGTACATAAGTATCACAGCCTTTTTCCATGATACTCAAAATTGAGCTCAGGTGAATCCTGTTTCCAGTGATTATCCTTGAGATGTTTCTGCAACTTGATTGGAGTCCACCCGTGGTAAATTCAGTTGATTGGACATGATTTGGAAAGGCACACCCCTGTCTATAGAACGTCCTACAGGTAAGGCCTTGTACACACGACCGAACATGTCCGCTGAAATTGGTCCGCGGACCAGTTTCCGCGGACATGTCCGACCGTGTATAGGGCCTAGCGGACAGCATGCTAAGAAACTTGTCCGCTGGAAAGATGTCCGTCGGACATGTCCGATGGTTAGTACGACTCATCGGACATGTCCGCTGGTTATGACGTATAACCAGCGGCCCAAAATCCCGTGCATGCGTCGAATTGATGCGTGGAAGCATTGAACTCGCGTGTTAGAGAACGTCGGTGTCTTCTACGTCACTGCGTTCTCTGTCCGCGGGGATTTTGGTCTGATGGTATGTACACACATCAGACCAAAACCTCCCAGGAGACATGTCCGATGAAAACGGTCCGCGAACCGTTTTCATCGGACATGTCTGCTTGTGTGTACAGGGCCTAACAGTGCATGTCAGAGCACAAACCAAGCTATGAAGTCCATGGAATGTTCTGTAGACCTCGGAAACAGGATTGTATGGAGGCACAGATCGGGGGAAGGGTACAGAAACATTTTTATTTATTGGAACAGTCTGATATCCCAGTCTAAAGAGAGAAATCGAGCGGGGGGTGGGTAACCTCCACTTACAATAGTCGCCGTAGGGTGAAGAGATCTCACTGATGGTGTCCCCGGGCAATAGGTGGACCTGTTATATGGGTTTTACCCTGCCAAACACTGGATTACCAGAGAATCTCCATTAAATGTATGATGGGGACAATGGGATCATGAATGACTACATGCTTTATCTGTCTGCAGGTACCGTACTCACACTGAAGGGGGCAGTGCTGACCTTCTCCTGCCTGGACTGTATGGGATCTTTAATCCGCCCATCCTACGAAGTCTGGAGGGACCCAAACAGCACGGACGACAACGAGAAGACGAGGAAGAGGAAACTGGTGGCGTTCTCTCCATCCTCCTCGCAGGATATGAGCGATCACCAGTTCGCCGTGGTCTGCTCAGAAAAGCAAGCCAAAGTTTTCTCTCTGCCTTCCCAGACGTGTCTGTACGTCCACAACATTACCGAGACCTCCTTCCTCCTGCGGGCCGACGTGGTCACCATGTGCAACAACGTCCTGCTGGCCTGTTTCTGTGCCAATGGGCATATCATGACAATAAGGTAAGTGGGCGCGGATTCCATCTTGTGTCATCCCTCATGTCCTGTCTTTGTCGATCGCTGCGGTCTCACGGCACATGAGCATTTTTTTGCATTCATTTATCTAAACACAGTGGAAGCTTAGATTACGAGCATAATCCGTTTCGGGAGAACGCTTGTAATCCAAAGCACTCGCATATCAAAGTGAGATTCCCCATTGAAGTCAATGGAAACGAAAATAATTTGCCTTGACTTCAACGGTATGCAATACCGCATGTGGCCAGAGGCGGGGGGGGGGGGCGCCGCAGAGCCTCGGAAAGGCCCGAGGACAGTTTGGCTGACCTCGGCAAACCTCGGAAAGACTTTTAGGTAGATTCAGTAAGAGTTAGGCCGGCTTATCAGTAGAATCAGTAGACTCTGAATCTACGCCGACATGTTTAAGCGCATGCTCAAACAGAGATACGCTTAAACATATCTAAGATACGATGGCTTGCGCCGTCCTATCTTAGATTGCAATATTTTGGATGGCCGCTAGGTGGCGCTTCCATTGCGGTCGGCGTATGAATATGTAAATGAGGGGATACGCCGATTCACGAACGTACGCCCGGCCGACGCAGTACTTTTACGCCGTTTGCGTAAGAGATAGGCCGCGTAAAGTTAGAGCTAGGCCCTAGTGGAATAGTAATGTAAAGTATGGCCGCCGTTCCCGCCGCGAAATTCGAAATTTTTACGTCGTTTGCGTAAGTCATCCGCGAATCGGGATTTACGTCGTTTACGTCCACGTCTAAATCAATAGGCCCGTGCGGCGTACTTAGCCGCAATGCACACTGGGAAATGTAGGTAGCCTAAACACGCTAAGCTACGCCGCCATAACTTTATTCCATTGTACCAGAATCTACCTATATGTTCACGAGCCTTGCCGAGGTCAGCCGGACTGTCCTCTGAGCTTTTCTGGCCGTTTCCGAACGCCACCATTCAGCTCCGGCGCCCCCCCCACCTCAGGCCAAATGCGGTACTGCACCATGCTTTGGCCTGAATCCTGCTCGTTTTGCGAGACAATACTTGCAAACCGAGTTAGGATCTTAGCAAATACAGCGCTCGTATTGCGAAACGCTCTTTAACCACTTCCATACCAGGCACATACGCACCTTCCTGCCCAAGCCAATTATCAGCTTTTGGCGCTGTCGCAATTTGAATGACAATTGCGCAGTCGTGCTACACTGTACCCGAATGAAATTTTTATCATTTTGTTCCCACAAATAGAGCTTTCTTTTGGTGGTATTTGATCACCTCTGCAATTTTTATTTCTTGCGCAACAACTAAAAAAAGACCGACATTTTTGAAAAACATTTTTTTTTTTTTCTCTTAATTTTTTTTGTAAATAAGTACGTTTTCTTCTTCAATTATGGGCACCGATATGGCGGCACTGATGGGCACCGATGAGGTGGCACTGATGGGCACCGATAGGCGGCGCTGGTATGAATGAATGAAAAACTTATAAAGCGCGGCGCATGCGAACTGAATCGCTTCTGGGCGCTAGTCCAGTATGCTCCGGTATGCTGCACTGATGGGCACTCATAGGCGGCACTGATGGGCACTCATAGGCGGCACTGATGGGCACTCTTTGGCAGCACTGATGGGCACTCATGGGTGGCACTTATGGGTGGCACTGATGGGTACTTATGGGTGGCACAGATGGGCACTAATAGGTGGGCACTGGGCATAAATGGGCACTAAGAGGTGGCACTGAGGGGTGGCACTGATGGCATTGCTGGGCATAATTTTAGCCAGTGCCCATGTTGCCAGTCAGTGCCCATTTGTGGACACTGATTGGCATCGATTGTGTTTTTTTTTTTTTTTTAGCACTGGGGGGCACTCCCTGGTGGTCCCCTGTCAGGAGAGCCGGCGATCGGCTCTCCTCTACTCGCGTCTGTTAGACGCGAGTGAGGAAGAGAACCGATCAACGGCTCTTCCTGTTTACATCGTGATCAGCCGTGGTTGGACACGGCTGATCACGTAGTAAAGAGCCTCCGCCGGAGGCTCTTTACCGAGATCGGAGATGCGTAGAGGCTGCGCGGGCGCCCTTTACTGACGTCACATCCGGTTTCTTGGTTCCAATCTCTTGTGCTTTGGAACACACGCTGTGTCTTCTTGAGACGCCAACCATATTCACCTAAAGCTGTACATGGTGGTGCTGACTTACAGCACTCCTAAATGTACAGTTGTGCTCATAAGTTTACATACCCTGGCAGAATGTATGATTTCTTGGCCATTTTTCAGAGAATATAAATAACACAAAAACTTTTCTTTCACTCGTGGTTAGTGTTGGGCTGAAGCCAATCAATGTTAAATCTTTTTAAATCATAATGGCAACAGAAACTGCCCAAATGACCCTGGGCCAGATTCAGGTAGCTACGCTATAAGTTACGGCGGCGCAGCGTAGTGTATTTACGCTACGCCTCCGCAACTTACAGGAGCAAGTGCAGTATTCACAAAGCACTTGCTCCGTAAGTCGCAGCGGCGTAGCGTAAATGGGGCCGGCGTAAGCGCGCGTAATTCAAATGGGGAAGGGGGGGCGTGTTTTATGGTAATATGTGAAGACCTGACGTGATTTACGAACGGTGCATGCGCCGTCCGTGTACATATGCCAGTGTGCATTGCTCTCAACTACGGCGTAACGACGTATTGGTTTCGACGTGAACGTAAACTACGTCCAGCCCTATTCGCGAACGATGTAAATAATTAAAATTTCGAAGCGGGATCAACGTCCATACTTAACATTGGCTGCGCCTCCTAATAGCAGGAGCAGCCTTACGCCGAAAAAGCCTTAACGCAAATTACGTAAAAAACGAACGCCGGGCGCACGTACGTTTGTGAATCGGCGTATCTAGGAAATTAGCATATTCTACGCCGACAACAACGGAAGCGCCCCTAGCGGCCAAAGTTATATTGCACACAATTCTACGCCGCCGCAATCAAGTTACGTCGGTGGAGGAAGCCTATTTTTTCAGCGTAACTGCCTTTGTGAATCGGCGTAACGCTACGCAGGCGCGGAATTCAAATTACGGCAGTGTATGTGAATCTACCCCCCTGATCATAAGTTTACATACCCTGGTGATTTTGACCTGATAACACGCACACAAGTTGACACAAAGGGGTTTGATTGGCTATTAAAAGGTCACCATCCTCACCTGTGGTCTGTTTGCTTGTAAATAGTGTGAGGCCTCGTACACACGACCGTTTTCCTCGACAGAATCCATCAAGAAACTTGGTGGCAGAGCTTTTTTTTTTTAGCCCCAGACCTCCTCTAACTCAAAACATGTAACCAGTAAAAATAATTTAAGTATTTTTAAGTACCGAAGTTTAGCGCCATTCCGTGTACAATTTTGAAGGGCGACATGTTGGGTATCTATTTACTCTGCGTTCACATTATGCATAAAAAAATTGGGCTAACTTTACTGTTTATGTTTTTTTTTTTTATATTCATGAATGTGTCTTTTTTTTTCCCTAAACAAATTACATTTGAAAGACTTCTAAAAAATAAAATCACTTCTAAAAAAAAAGATAAAAGCTAATTTTACCTTTTTTTTTTTAAATCAAAATGACGTTTATAGAGCAAGGGGTGGTTACAGACAGTGTAATAAACGGTACAACATGCACCACAAGCAAGGATACATGGTAATGTCAAAAGTACAGGTATAACAGACAAAACAAGACAAGATAAGTGGCATATGGAAATGCGAAAAAAGGGCTAAGAGACATGTCGCGTAGGTGATGGGGGCCTTAACCCGGGGTTATCGAGCAGGTGCCTAAGAGGGGCGTTAACCAGTGGGAGTATCACAGGAGGAGGCTTCCCCCAGCCATCTATCCCAGATCTTGTTGTATTTACCGGGGCATCCTCTATGGGTATAGAGAAGCTTCTTGAAAGGCATGGTGTCGTTGACGGACTTGATCCATTGTTGCAGGGTGGGAGGGGGACCCCTCAACCAGGTTTTCGCTATCTGAAGCCTCGCGAGGAAAAGAGTCTCTTGCAAAAATATGTTGAGGTATTTCTCGGCCTCAGACAGCGAAAATATCCCGAACAGACATTGTCGGGGGCTAAGGGAGAGAGGGGAGCCCATTCGGTCGTGGAGAAAACGGACTACCTGGGTCCAGAAACCGTTCACGCAGGGGCATTCCCAGAGGAGGTGGTAGAGGGTAGCTTCAGGGGAACCACAGCCCGGGCAGTTGGGGTCACTACCCGGCCTAAACTTTGAGAGCCGGCGAGGCGTCAGATAGGACCGGTGGAGGATATATAATTGGGTTAGACGGTCCGATATTTTAGGAGAGACCAGCTTGCAGTTAGTAAGGACTTCGTCCCATTCACCCGGCGACAGCACCCCCAGATCGGGCTCCCAACGGGTCTTAGCCCGCTGCTAATTTTACCTTTCACAAAAAAATATAAAACAATTTTTATTTATTTTTTTAAAGCATGAAACTGTTTCTTTTTTCAAAAAAGTTGCAATGACCGCCATTGTATTCTCTAGAGCAGCGACGGCGAACCTCGGCACCCCAGATGTTTTGGAACTACATTTCCCATGATGCTCAACTACACTGCAGAGTACATGAGGATCATGGGAAATGTAGTTCCAAAACATCTGGGGGTGCTGAGGTTCACCATCACTGCTCTAGGGTCTCTGCTAAAAAAAAAACATATACCGTATTTATCGGCGTATACCGCGCACTTTTTTCCCCTTAAAATCAGGGGGAAATCGTGGGTGCGCGATATAAACCGATCCCCGCTGTCTCTGAGCGCCGCAGGGTAGAGCCGAGCCGAGTGTACTGCGCACTCGGCTAGGCTCGCCCATGCTCAGCTCCGCCCGCAGCCACGCGAGAGGAGCCGAACACACAGGAAATCCGGCTCCTCTCGGCGCCAAATCCAAAAACAAACACCGCTGCAACCCCGGGCAAGGTGCGGATGTACTCACAGACGGACACGCTGGACAGAGATGGACACCTGGATGGAGGCCGCAGACGGACACCTCCAAAGCCGCAGACGGACACCCACAAGGGTGGACGGACCCCACGCAAGGAAGTCGCAGACGGACACCCACAAGGCTGGACTGACCCCTTGCAAGGCCGCAGACGGTCGCCGGACAAGACCGCCGATGGACGCAGGGCAAAAATGTAAGAGCCAGATTCTTAGAGGAGATACGACGGCGTATCTCCAGATACGCCGTCATATCTCTGCGTCCGGCCGGTCGTATCTATGCGCCTGATTCTTAGAATCAGTTACGCATAGATATCTGTTCGATCCGACAGGCGTAAGTCTCTTACGCCGTCGGATCGTAACTGCATTTTTAAGCTGACCGCTAGGGGCGTGTATGCTGATTTACACGTCGAAATATGTAAATCAGCAAGATACGCGAATTCCCGAACGGCCGGCCGACGCAGTAAATTTACACTGTTTACGTTAGGCTTTTCCCGGCGTATAGTTACCCCTGCTATATGGTGGCGTAAGTGCGGCGTACCAATGTTAAGTATGGCCGTCGTTCCCGTGACGAAATTTGAAAATTTTGCGTCGTTTGCGTAACTCGTCCCTGAATGGGGCTGGACGTAATTTACGTCCACGTCAAAACCATTATGTCCTTGCGGCGTATTAGGAGCAATGCACACTGGGAGATTTCCACGTTCGTGAAAAAACGTCAATCACGTCGGGTCACAGAAGATTAACATAAAACACGCCCCCCTGTCCCACATTTAAATTAGGCGGGCTTACGCCGGCCGATTTACGCTACGCCGCCGCAAATTACGGAGCAAGTGCTTTGAGAATACAGCACTTGCCCGTCTAAGTTGCGGCGGCGTAACGTAAATCGGATACGTTACGCCGCCGCAGAGATACGCGCTCCTACGATAATCTGGCCCTAAGTTTTCTTTTTTTTTACTTAAACTTTCTTTCTAAGGTTGGGGTGCGCGTTATACGCCGGCGCGCGGTATACCCCGATAAATACGGTATATAATGTTTGGGGGGTTCTATGTAATTTTCTAGCAAAAAAATTATGATTTTTACGTGTAGGAGAGAAATGTCAGAATTGGCCTGGTTGGCAAGTGGTTAAATCTCTCACCCCCCACACCCTCATAAATGTGCTCCTACTATGAAAATATGTTATTTAAAATGTAAAAATACAATAAAAATGCATTAGTAAAAGAAAACAGAAAACACGGGGTGAATATTAGAGATACGATGCAGCCAGCACAAAAACACGAGAAAAAATAATTATTGTTTATCTGCAGAGAAATGTCAGCCTGTGAAGGATCATCCTATAGATAACGTGCGTTTTTTATCTCCGCAGCCTGCCCAGCCTGCGTCCTCTGCTAGATGTCAATTACTTACCTCTGACGGATATGAGGATAGCCAGGACCTTCTGCTTCGCTAATGGCGGCCAGGCGCTGTACCTGTGTTCTTCCAGTGAGATCCAAAGAATAACGTACAGCCAGGAAATGTGCGACAGTCTGCAGGTGAGACGCTTCACACCGAAACATGGATTGTGGGATTTATACGTTGACCAATTTTCAGCGCTGACACGCTTTGAATGACTATTGCCACCGCTGTACCCAAATTATATTTTTATCATTTTTTTCACACAAATAGAGCTTTCTTTTGGTGGTATTTAACAACTTAAGGACCGCCTCCTGCAGATATACGTCGGCAGAATGGCACGGCTGGGCACAGGCACGTACCTGTACGTCCTCTTTAATTGCCCAGCCGTGGGTGGCGGGCGTGCGCGCGCCCGCCCGCATTCCCGGTCCGAAGCTCTGTTACCGCGGCCGCGGGACCCGCCGAACCGATCGCCGCCGGAGTCCCGCGATCGGTCCCCGGAGCTGAAGAACGGGGAGAGCTGAGTGTAAACACAGCATCCACGTTCTTCACTGTGGCGCCGCCATTGACCGTGTGTTCCCTGATATAGGGAAACACGATCAATGACATCACACATCCAGCCCCGCCCCCTACAGTTAGAAACACATATGAGGTCACACTTAACCCCTTCAGCGCCCCCTTGTGGTTAACTCCCAAACTGCAATTGTCATTTTCACAGTAATCGGTGCATTTTTATAGCATTTTTTGCTGTGAAAATGACAATGGACCCAAAAATGTGTCAAAATTGTCCGATGTGTCCGCCATAATGTCGCAGTCACAAAAAAAATCGCTGATCGCCGCCATTAGTAGTAAAAAAAAAAAAATAATAATAAAAATGCAATAAAACTATCTCCTATTTTGGAAACGCTATAAATTTTGCGCAAACCAATCGATAAACGCTTATTGCGATTTTTTTTTTTACCAAAAATATGTAGAAGAATACGTATCGGCCTAAACTGAGGAAAAAAATGTTTTATATATCTTTTTGGAGGATATTTATTACAGCAAAAAGTAAAAAATATTGCATTTTTTTCAAAATTGTCGCTCTATTTTTGTTTATAGCGCAAAAAATAAAAACCGCAGAGGTGATCAAATACCACCAAAAGAAAGCTCTATTTGTGGGGAAAAAAAGACGCCAATTTTGTTTGGGAGCCACGTTGCACAACCGCGCAATTGTCAGTTAAATCGACGCTGTGCCGAATCGCAAATACTGGCCGGGTCCTTTACCTGCATTTTGGTCCGGGGCTTAAGTGGTTAAAACAAAAAAAGAAAAACAAAAAACATATTTTTTTTTCCTTTTTGCTATGAATGAATGAATGAATGAAAAATTTATATAGCGCGGCACATGCGAACTGAATCGCTTCTGGGCGCTAGTTGTTTGTGTCTCATGCCTTCAGAAAAGCAGGGTTTTGATCTGCCTTCTGAAAGACAGGTGGTTTTGCTCCATTATCCCATTTAAAAAAAAAAAAAAAAGATGTTTCCCTCAGTTTAGGCCGATACGTATTCTTCTACATATTTTTGGTAAAAAAAAAAAAAAAAAACGCAATAAGCGTATATTCATTGTTTGCGCAAAAGTTATAGTGCCTACAAAATAGGGGATAGATTTATGACATTTTTATTATTATTTTTTTTTACTAGTAATGGCGGCGATCTGCAATTTTTGTCAGGTCTGCGATATTGCGGCGGACACATCGGACACTTTTGACACTATTTTGGGACCATTCACATTTATACAGCGAACAGTGCTATTAATATGCACTGATTACTGTATAAATGTGACTGGCAGGAAAGGGGTTAACACTAGGGGCCAATCAAGGGGTTAATGTGTGCCCTGGGAGTGATTCTTACTATGGTGGAGGGGGGGTGACTGGGGGAGGTGACCGATCTGTGTCCCTATGTACAAGGGACACAGTATCGATCTCTTCTCTCCCTGACAGGACGTGGATCTCTGTGTTTACACCCCATCATTACACACAGAGCTCCATGTCCTGCCTCTGTAACTGCCGATCACGAGTACCCGGCGGACATCGCGGCCGCCAGGCACGCGCATCGGCACCACGTGACACGGCAGGCACAGTTTTTCCCCGGCGCGCGGGGGGGGAATGTAAACAGGAAGACGTCAATGGACGTCCAACCCGGCAGTTGAGAGCCGCGCTGTAGACGGAGGTTAAAGCGGAACGTTACTTCCTCCTCCTCCTCCCCACCTCCTCTGTATACATTGAACTTTTTTTTTTTTTTTGAGTACAGGTTCCTATTTCTGGCTTCTGCTAAGCTCACCTAGGCAAGCAGAGTGGAAGTTCCCCCCCCCCCCCACCCCCTGCAACCTCCTGGGCCACATCAACTGTCCCAGGAGACTGCAGGACCATTCAGAAAGAACACCGCGTCTTGAGCCTGCGCAGTGGGGGGAGCCGGCTCTGAAGCATCAGGAAGTCACAGCCCAGTGCTTGCACCATAGGTGTGCGCAGCCTATTGCATTAGGGCATGGGTGCCCGGCCGTGGCCCTCCAGCTGTTGCGGAACTATCAAGTCCCATCATGCCTCTGCCTTTGTGAGTCTTGTAAACTGTCAGCCATGCGATGCCTCATGGGACTTGCAGTTCCTGCAACACCAGGAGGGGCACAGGTTGAGCGCCCTCTCTTGAAATTAACTTTAGCCTGTGTGTGTGTGTGTGTGGAGGTGATATTAAAGTGTCAGCTCTTCAGGGGACTGACGTGAATGCTGTAAGGTGCTGTATAATGTGTTGATAAATACTGGAAATAACAGCTGGTCCAAGGCTGCAGTAACAATGTCATCGGCACAGGGGCGGACTGACAACTCATGGGTCCCCCCGGGCAATAGGAGATTATGGAACCCCCGGGCAATAGGAGATTATGGGGCCCCCGGGCAATAGGAGATTATGGGACCCCCGGGCAATAGGAGATTATGGGGCAACCGGGCAATAGGAGATTATGGGACCCCCGGGCAATAGGAGATTATGGGGCAACCGGGCAATAGGAGATTATGGGCCCCCCGGGCAATAGGAGATTATGGGGCCGCCGGGCAATAGGAGATTATGGGGCAACCGGGCAATAGGAGATTATGGGGCCCCCGGGCAATAGGAGATTATGGGGCCCCCGGGCAATAGGAGATTATGGGACTCCCGGGCAATAGGAGATTATGGGACCCCGGGCAATAGGAGATTATGGGACCCCCGGGCAATAGGAGATTATGGGCCCCCCGGGCAATAGGAGATTGTGGGGCCCCCGGGCAATAGGAGATTGTGGGGCCCCCGGGTAATAGGAGATTGTGGGGTCCCCGGGCAATAGGAGATTATGGGGCAACCGGGCAATAGGAGATTATGGGGCCCCCGGGCAATAGGAGATTATGGGACCCCGGGCAATAGGAGATTATGGGACTCCCGGGCAATAGGAGATTATGGGACCCCGGGCAATAGGAGATTATGGGACTCCCGGGCAATAGGAGATTATGGGACCCCGGGCAATAGGAGATTATGGGACCCCCGGGCAATAGGAGATTATGGAATCCCCGGGCAATAGGAGATTATGGGGTCCCCGGGCAATAGGAGATTATGGGGCCCCCGGGCAATAGGAGATTATGGGGTCCCCGGGCAATAGGAGATTATGGGGTCCCCGGGCAATAGGAGATTATGGGGTCCCCGGGCAATAGGAGATTATGGGGTCCCCGGGCAATAGGAGATTATGGGGCAACCGGGCAATAGGAGATTATGGGGCCCCCGGGTAATAGATTATGGGGTCCCCGGGTAATAGATTATGGGGTCCCCGGGCAATCGGAGATTATAGGGCTACCGGGCAATAGGAGATTATGGGGCAACCGGGTAATAGATTATGGGGCCCCCGGGCAATAGGAGATTGTGGGGTCCACAGGCAATAGATTATGGGGCAACCGGGCAATAGGAGATTGTGGGGCCCCCAGGCAATAGATTATGAGGCCACACAGTATACACACACACACAGTATAAATACACATACACACACACACTGAAAAGGTATTAGAGAGGGCAGCTATAATCTCGGGATTTTTAGACCAAAGGGTGTTGGTAAGGGACATTTCAGAGACAGATGTAAAAAAAACACTTTTACATGCTGTCCCTGTTTTTTTTTTTTTTTTTTTTTTTTTAGATTATAATTATTTTTTATTTTAAAAAAAATCAGTACAACACATATATATTAAAAAAAAAAAAAAAAAATACATAACAGAACATTATTACAGAACAACAGTCACAGTCCGTCTTATTATTATACATCCCCTTTAACCTTGTTGTCAGTATCAAACATATATCTCCTTCTTACATATCTCTCCCCTTCCCGAGCATCCCTGAGAGAGAAAGAAGAAAGGGAAAAAAAAAAAAAAAAAAAACACAACAACCCACCCTACTTCCCTCTCCTCCGACCCTTCTCCATATTTCTGTGGTTTCTCATTAAATCCCACATATACCCAATCCAAGTTCCCGGGCTCCTTCTATACCATTCAGCCTTATCCCCATTAACCTTCCCCCCTGTGGTCCATATAGGACTTCCAGGGAGTCCAAGTTCTTAAATATTTTTCCCTTTTATATTGTGTTGTCAGGACTAACTCTTCTAATTTGCTTATTTCCCTAACTTTACATATCCACATCTCCGCTGTTGGTGGAACTGGTGACTTCCACCTCTTCGTTATACAGGCCTTAGCGGCATCTAATAGATGGCATATAATCATTTCCCTATAGGCTTTTTCTGGTATTTGGTTTAAATGCAGAAGATAGAATTCCGGATCTTCCGGAATCTCATAATCTGAGCAAAACTGTAAAGCACTTTTAATCTCTGCCCAAAAACTCCTTAGCATTGGGCACTCCCAGAATATATGTAGCATCGTTCCTTTGCTTCTCTGGCACCTCCAGCATTTATCTGATACCTCTGCAAACATTTTGCTTAACTTTTCTGGTGTCCTATACCATCTTGTGAAGATCTTATAGTTTGTCTCTTGTATTCTCACACATATTGATGTTTCGTGTGTTCGCCTGTATATGCATTGTCGCTGTTCCGAACTGAAGGACTTCTCCAATTCCCTTTCCCATTCCTGAACGCACCTCAGAGGGCAACCTCCTGATCGTACTAATAACTCATAGCTTAATGAAAGACTATGTAGTAATGTTCCTTGTTCGTTACATATTTTCTCGAATTTCATGAGTGGTCTCTCAAAGCTCTCTGGATTTGGCAAAGTGTTCAGGAAGTGAACTATCTGAAGTGCATTCCAGAATTTCAAACGGAATACATTTCCTATTTCCATCAGTTCCGCTATGGTTACCCATCTTCCCATGTGGATATACCTTGCTACTTGTATACACTCTCTTTTTCTCAACTGCCGGAATGCTCCGTCTTCGTATCCCGATGGGAAGAGGGGGTTACCTATCACTGGGTATAGTGGGGAGGTCCTGGGCTCGATGCCCATCATAGGTAGTGCTGCTGCACAGATCCTCACCGTGTTACCCACTATTGGATTTTTATTCATTTCTTTAGGGAGTGAGGCAAACCACCACGGTGCTCTTTCTAGAGGTGTTTTGAATTGCGCCTGTTCGATTTGTACCCATAGCTTCGTATCTGAATGCCTATTCCAGTCTATTAGCCTGTTCAGATGTGTTGCGTAATAATATTTCCTTATATCTGGGACTCCCAGTCCTCCCTGCTGCTTAGTGCTCATTAGTTGTTTCCTATGTATCCGGGGGTTCTTATGTGCCCATATGAACTTAAAGATCACTCTCTGACACTGTTTAAAATACTTTGATGGAATATGTATTGGTAATGTTTGTAATAAATACAAGATTTTCGGGAGTATGTTCATCTTAATAATATTGCAGCGTCCTAGCCAGCTATGAAAACCCTGGTTCCACTTATCCAATAAGATCTTTACTTTCTGTAAGAGGGGTGGGAAGTTCAGCTCAAAGATCTTCTCCACCTTCCCTGCTAATTGTATACCAAGGTATGTCAGAGCATTGTCAGTCCATTTAAACTTAAATTTTTGTTTTAGATAGTTTATCGCTATATGTGGGACGTTTACCCCCATCGCTTCCGATTTATTAAAATTGATACGTAGGTTTGATAAAGATCCGTATCTCTCAAATTCCTTCATTAATTCTGGAATTGTAATCAACGGGTTTGTAAGACTGAACAACATATCGTCTGCATAGGCTGTAATTTTACAGTGGTTCTTCCCTATTTGTATGCCAGAAATATTAGAGTTTGCTCGTAGCGTACACAAAAAGGGCTCTAGTGACAGGGCAAATAGAAGTGGAGACAGAGGGCAGCCCTGTCTTGTCCCATTTGAGATTGTGAGGGGCTCGGACAGAATTCCGTTGGCCCGTACCTGGGCTGTTAAGCCTGAATACATGGAGAATATCCACTGTATTATTTTGTTCCCAAAGCCGCCATATTTTAGGACTGCCCTCATGTAACTCCACCTCACCCTGTCAAAGGCCTTCTCTGCGTCCGTATTGAGAAATACGCATTGCGTCTGTGTTGAGTTGGCTAACTGCACCAGGTTAATTGCCTTGATTGTGTTGTCTCGTGCTTCCCTGGTAGGGACAAATCCCACCTGGTCCAGGTTTATTAAGTCTGGGATATGTTGTTGTATCCTGTTTGCTAAGACCTTGGCAAAAATCTTCACGTCCGAATTTAATAACGAAATTGGTCGGTAGCTTCCACATAGGGCTGGGTCTTTCCCCTCTTTTGGTATCACCGAGATATATGCTAGCAAGGTATCTTTGGCTAAACTGGCCGATGTCCCTAAGGCATTAAATAGTTTAACCATATATCCTGATATCGAGGGAAACAGAATTTTATAATATTGACCTGTAAAACCATCGGGTCCCGGGGCTTTCCCCCTTTTCATTATGCTTACTGCTACTTTAATTTCCTCCTCGGTTATATCGTCATCTAATTTCTGTCTATCCTCTTCTGATAGTCTTGGTATTGCGGATTCTGTTAGATACAAATCAATTTGTTCTCTAGTCGGGGGCTTGCTCTGTATATTGTAAAGAGAGTTATAGTATTCCTGGAACTCCTTCGTTATATCATTTGGTTTTGTAACCCTGTGTTTCTTGGGTGAGTTAATATGTGGAATATAGTTACTCAGCTTCTGTTCTCTTAGTAGCCTCGCCAGTCTTTTCCCACACTTATTCCCTGACTCGTATTCAGCCTTTTTGCATCTCTGCATTGCCGCTTTTACTTTATAGTACAGGAGATCTGTGATTTCAGTTCTTTTACTAGCTAGTTCTTTCTCTACATTTGTTGACCATGTTTGCTTATGTTTGCCTTCCAAGATGGCTAGCTCCTTTAATAGCCTGTTTAACTTTTCAGTACGTTTCCTTTTGATCCTAGATCCATGTTTAATTAACACACCTCTAATAACCACCTTGTGTGCTTCCCATATAATTCCAGGGTCGCACTCTGGTGTGTCATTAGAATTGAAATAAAACCTCAATTCTTTAATTACATCTTCTAGGACCTCCTTATCTTCCAACAGGCTTTCATTTAGTCTCCACTGATTTGGTCTGGACTGTCTTAAATCTTTTAACTCATATACCAGGAAGATCGGGGCATGGTCCGACCATGTAATTGATCCAATTTTAGTCGACTGTACAGAGTGTAATTGGGCATGTGGAATGAGGAAAAGATCTATCCGGGAGTATATTTTATGTGGTGCAGAGTAGAACGTGTAGTCTCTTTCTTTATTGTGTAGCAGCCTCCATATATCAATCAGTTGACTTTTATACAGAGTTTGCATAATATGATTTCTCACACTGAAAGATGTGGATGACTTTCCCGATGAGGTATCCTCTTTGGGATCTAAGGGAATATTCAGGTCTCCTCCCATAATCAAATGTCCTTCTGTGAATTCTAATAGGCGTTTAATTGTTTTGTCTAGGAAGGTTCCTTGATGTTCATTTGGGACATACACTGTGGCGAATGTTACCCCTATTCCTCCTATTTTACCCTTCACGAATAAATATCTCCCTTTCGGATCTCTCATGGAGTCTACATATGTCCATTGGATTCTCCCTGCTATCAGAATAGACACCCCCCTTGACTTTGCCTCTTGATTTGTCGCATGGTATGCTATTGGGTATTTCCTATTCTTTAATGTCGGAGTTTTGTCTTCTCTAAAATGTGTTTCCTGTATATACGCAACGTCAATACCTAATCGTTGTAGGTCATGCAGGAGGATTCTCCTTTTTTCGGGTAAGTTCAACCCCTTCGCATTTATTGAAAGTACATTTAATTTCTCCATCTATCTTCCTATATTCCCTGTATCAGTTTAGAGCATAAACCTGGAGGGCAGACAGTTAAGGAGGGGGGAGGGGTGGGATTGGTAAAAGTGGGTAAAAAGAACAAAAAAAAAAAAAAAAAGGACAAAAAAAAAGAGAAGAAAAGAAAAAAAAAAAAAGGAGATATTCTCCTTTCCTAATATTAGCTATCCTGCTAATAAGAGTGGAAACACTCACCGTATTAACGGTATTTGAGCGTCAACCTATGTTTGGGGGGGGCGTGCTCCATAGGTGGCCTTCCGTTGTGCTCCTATGTGCCAGTCTCTTTCCTCCCTTTCCTTCTCCTTTCTTCTTAAATGTAATGCTTACACAAAAAAGATATGAGAGAGTATCCCACTTATAGGGACACCTTCAGTAGAATAGGGTAGAGAGAGAGAAATACAGGGAGCACAAACAAACCAAAAAAAAAAAACACGAGCTCTAAGCTCCGGGTCTCCCCATGATTCCCATATTTTCCTTCCAATTCTCCCAAAAAAAAAAAAAAAAAAATTG
The DNA here is from genome assembly GCF_905171775.1 of Rana temporaria. NCBI lineage: Eukaryota > Metazoa > Chordata > Amphibia > Anura > Ranidae > Rana > Rana temporaria. The sequence continues at coordinate 536,038,279 of NC_053490.1, read as the reverse complement.
AAGAAAAGAGAAAATTCCCTTTGCCCCCTGGCTTCTCACGTTCCTTCATTCTGTCAATTGTGGGGGCCCAAGTGTGACTCCTATCGCCAAGTCCTTTTCCCTTCTCTTCTGCTCGTTCCCCCTCTCCATAAGAGAAAGGGAAGGGGAAGACCTACAGAAATGTGAACATAAATTCCTACTATATCTACTCTCTAGTAATTATACCACATAACATTTAACATATTTAACATATTTCACATATACATATATACATATATATACACATATACACATACATACATAGAAGGTTACAGCCATGGCCCATACCATTACTTTATATTGTACCCCCCCCCCCTTATATCGAGAGGGTTATCTTTTATTATTCTATTGTTATGCCCCTTTCTCCCCCTTCCCCCCCATCCCTCACCACACCCTCATTTATTGGTCTCCACTCTCCAACTATCCAACTCTAGATGGAGGTGGGAGTGAAGTACAATCCAAAAAATATAGTTATAATCACATTTCCCAGTAGGGGGAAGGAGAAAAGAAAGAGAAGATTCAGTAATATCCCAACTGTAGGGTATCAAAGGGGGGTTCGAGAGAGGAAAAGAGTGGGACCACTTTTTTTCAATTTTCCAGCTCGCAGCTCTCTGCTTCCTCTCTATAGATATTCACCAATCGTATCATTCCATTTCTTGTATTGTCATTAAATGCATTCCCCAAGCCGGGGGGGGGGGGGAAGTGGGTCGACCTGCCCCTTCCTAACTCCACAGCATCTCATCAGGGTCTGCTGGGTATTCTGGACAATGGGGGGCCCCTCTATTGTGCCATGTGCATATTGTGCTCCCCAGATGGCGTACTACGTTGGCACCTGGGTGCATCAGTAGTTGTGTTGTGAGTTGTGTGTGTGTGTGAGAGAAAAAAAAAAAAAAAAAAAGAGAGAGAAAAAGAAAAAAAGGGTGGGAATCCCCTACCCCTTTGTCGTGAGACTATGTATCGGTGTATCTATATGTTAGTGAGTGTCTGTGTTGTCTATATGGTTATGTGGCAATTATCTAAATCGCTATGTGTGTATACGATGTGTTGTGCACTAGTGTCGTTCCTGTCGTTAATACTGGGATCGTTAATTGTAATTGGTGTTGTTTGTTTGCTGGGGTGTATCTCACTCCCCGTGTATGTGATGTGGAAAAAAAAAAAAAAAAGGAAAAAGGGCCCCCCTTCCCCCATACAGCCCTCCTCTGGCGGGCTACGCTTTTTCCCTTGGCGAGTATCTTCCCCTCCCATCCCCCCCTATCCCCCACCTGAAAAGAAGAAATAGAAAAAAAAAAAAAAAAAAAGGGGGCAGAAGGGTGAGGCAGAGAGAGGGGGAAAAAAAAAACACACCACCATCTTCCACTCTCCCAGCTCTCTCCACCCTCCCATCCATATCTGCCTATTGGCCCTATACCATTTACCTTATGCCATATACCATAACCTTTCATATTAAATCATACTATACCATGTCTTAACACTCCAATACACTCCATTCCTTAGGATACTTTCCTTGGAATGCAGTCCCCTATATACTGCCCCGTTACACCTGGTTTTCCCCTTTTTCAAAAAGTTCCCCTTTTTCAAAACTTCCCGACCGCCCCCCCCCCCCCCCTATAAAAAAAAAAAAAAAAAATCTTTGGGGGGGGGGGGAAGGTTATATGATCGAAGGGTGGGGGTGTTAAAAGGAAAAAAAAAAAAAAAAAAAATTCCTCAAAGCTGGTCTCTCTCCATCATTTTTTTCTGGCCATGGCTGTCTCAGTTCCTTCTTTTATCACATTTCTTCCTGCTGGTCAACTACTTCCCTTCAGGGACCACTATTTGTCTCTTAGGGGATCCCCCGTCTTTCCTGGTGTCCGCTGTTTGCATGTTCTGTGGGGTCCTCCCTTGCCCTGATTTCATTTGAGGCCTTCCTCTATTACCCGTATATGTTATTGGTAGGAGCCAGTTTGGTACCTGGATTGATGTTGTCTCAAGAAATATAAATAGTTCTGGAAGCTCCGCTGGGGCTCTGAGCGTAAATGACGCTGCAGGCTTACGAAATGTCACTGCAAGTGGGTACCCCCACCTGTATGTAGCCCCTTTTTCTCTAGCAAGGTCCAATAACGGCCGCAGGCATGCTCTGCGCTGAAGGGTGGCCCGGGACAGGTCTGGTAGAATTTTTACAGGCGCGCCCTCATATACTATGTCCTTTATGTCCCATGCTGTCCGGAGAATCGCTTCTTTTTGCTGATATTTATATAATCTACAGATGATGTCCCTTGGCCTATCTAAATTAAGTGACTTAGGGCCTGGGGCTCTATGCACCCTCTCTATCTCAATTTCCATCTGGGGTAATTTTAGTACTAACCCGAAGACTGCCTTGACTTTACTGTCCAAATCCTCAGTATCTGTTGCCTCCGGGACACCCCTAAGTCGCACATTATTCCTGCGACTTCTGTCTTCTAAAACTTCCAACTGTAGTTGCAGGTCTATTAGGGATTCGGCTGCTATGTCCATTCTACTACGCTCCAATTCCTCCACGGCTCTCTCGATGGCCCCCACTCTCTGCTCTATTGAGACTATAGAGCTTTCTCTTAACATCACCTTTTCTGACAGGGCACTTAAATCTTGTCTTACCGCCTGTAGGTCCTGGCGTTGAGTCTCCTCCATATGGCGTATCATTACCTCAATCTCCTGCCGGGTGGGGAGCCGCTCGATGTCCTGGCGTGTCGGGAGAGCTGCAAGCATCGCTTTGATCTCTGCCATTTCCATCTCTATTGCGGCGGATCTCACTGCAGTCGGCGTCTGTGTTTGGGTAACTCCTGCTCCGGAAGCTCTTCGTTGCGTTGCTGACCTCTCCCCCGCTGCACTACTTTCACCGCTCCGACCGCGGGCTCCTTTGTTAATTGCACCGCTCGCCGCTATGGACACTGGAGATGCCGAGGTAAGATATCTCTGAATGTCTCTTTGCTTGCTATCTGTTAGAGCGGCCGCTTTCTTTGTATCTGCCCGTGTTATGTATTTGCGGTCTTTGTTCATGCCGCTCCATAGGGCGCCAGCTCCAGCTCCCGCCGTGAATATCGCTTCAAACCCCGCAGAAGAAGCACACCGCTATCGCTGAAATCCTCATGGAGAGAACCCGAAGCTGCAGGGTTCCATGTCTCTCACGCTGCCATTCCTAGGCCACCGCAGGGGTTATTTTCCAGCTGGGTTCCAGGGATTCAAATTTTGCCTCCCTCGGTGAGCGGCGGGGTGCAGGGTGTGGGGTATGGGGCGCTACAAGCGTGCGTATGCTGCTCTCTACTCCACCGTCTAAACCATTTCTAGATTTTGTCAGTGAAATAGAGACTGTATTTTTATTTATTTATCCCCCACCACCTTTTCACAGATTCTCCTCTTTCTTAGGCAATTTATGCCTTAATGCAGTTCACCAACATAAATGTCCTTATTCTGTTTTTCCACTCAGCATCTCTTCCACTCTCCTAATTTTCGCTCAGTAAAGCAGTGACATTCAGTGTGTGTACAAGTAAATAAAAGATCAGACCTACTTATGCAAGGAGAATGTTCAGTGCCGAGGGAAGCCAGCAGGAGGAGGGGGAGAAGGCACAGCCGTGGGGATGCTGGGGATGCCAGTGCTCAGTTCTGAAAGCAGGATACAATGACGTACTGTGCTCCGAGGATCCAGGAGGGGGTCAAATTACTTCCAACGGTAAGCAGACCTGCCGATCTGGAAGTATGAAGTATGCAGCCAAAGGAGGGCTGAAAGCACCGAAGCCCAGCTGCTGTTACTCTGCTCTGCTACCCACAGTAACCGGGCATCCAGCTCCACTCAGTTGTCCCCTCAATATCTAGGACGGGAGATAGAAAGCTGCTAGGGAGGGAGAGAGGCTGGTGGTTCACACGTGGAGCATCGCAACAGCAGAGGAGCACGCCCACACACGTCACACACTCACTCCATCATCCGGTATCCTTCCCCAGTGTCGCTGTCCCTGGTTTTACTGAGGCTGACAACCAGGGCCAGATTCCCGACAAGGCTACGAGGCCAGGCCTCGGGGCGGCAGTGGGTGCAGGGGTAGCGCCGGTTGTAACACACAGCGGGAGACTGCTGTGTCACGGAGCTCACTGTGAAAAGTTTGGGCGCGCTGTGGTAAAAGTCCCGCCCTCCTCCTAGACCAGCTTGTGTGATAGACAGAACACTGCCCCTATCACACGAGCTGGTCTAGGTCGGAGGGCGGGACTTTTATCACAGCGCGCCCAAACTTTTCACATTGAGCTCCGTGACACAGCAGAAGCACGAGATGCCCGATGTGCGTAATGCACACACTGACTGGTGAGGCTACATTGTTTGGCACGGTAAGGCTGCAATGATGGTGAGGGGGGGGGGGGGGCTGTAATGATGGTGAGGGGGGCTGCAATGAGGGCACAGTAAGGCGCCAATTATTGAGGGAGGCTGCAATGAGGGCACAGTAAGGCGGCAGGAATGGTAAGGCTGCAATGAGGGCACAGTAAGGCAGCAATGATTGAGGGAGGCTGCAATGAGGGCACAGTAAGGCGGCAGGAATGGTAAGGCTGCAATGAGGGCACAGTAAGGCAGCAATGATTGAGGGAGGCTGCAATGAGGGCACAGTAAGGCGGCAGGAATGGTAAGGCTGCAATGAGGGCACAGTAAGGCAGCAATGATTGAGGGAGGCTGCAATGAGGGCACAGTAAGGCGGCAGGGATGGTAAGGCTGCGATGATGGTGAGGCTGCAATGAGGGCACAGTAAGGCGGCAATGATTGAGGGAGGCTGCAATGAGGGCACAGTAAGGCGGCAGGAATGGTAAGGCTGCAATGATGGTGAGGCTGCAATGAGGGCACAGTAAGGCAGTAATGATTGAGGGAGGCTGCAATGAGGGCACAGTAAGGCGGCAGTGATGGTAAGGCTGCAATGATGGTGAGGTGGCAATGATGGGCACGGTCAGGCGGCAATGATGGGCACTGTGAGGCGGCAATGATGGGCACGGTGAGGCGGCAATGATGGGCACGGGTTGGGGAACTTTCATTTTTTTTTGGGGGCGGGGAGAGCGGCATTGAAGGTGGCAAAGGGAGTAAATCCGGGCATGCTGGCAAACCTGATGGGGCCCCCTAGTGGCATGGGGCCCCCGGGCAGTGCCCGAATGGTCAGATCGGCAAACACTGTACAACAAATATGTTATCAAATTAAAGAATAACTCCGTATCTGTGGTTTTGACAGCTGTGTGTCTGTTCCTCACACTCAGGAAATGCTGGGGGACCTCTTCTCGCCGGTGGAGACCCCAGAAGCTCAGAACCGAGGATTCCTGAAAGGACTGTTTGGCGGAAGCGGGCAAACCTTAGACAGGGAAGAACTTTGTAAGTGGCATTTTCTATCACTATACTTCTTACTGTGTATTGAATATTGAATATTTTCGGGGCATTCATTACTCCTCTTACCAAGATTGTTTAAAAAATGTGATGCCAGCTCTTGCCCGTAACCCTCGGTGTGGGCGGAGTCTTTTCCCACACTTTGTACTGCACATGGCTCTTTTTGGGCTGAATCTCCTCCGTTCTGTCTCTCTATAGTTTCTAAATTATTTCTATGGAATATCTACCAGGGCAGTATTTCCCAACGTCATCCCTGAAGTACCCCCAACAGGCCATGTTTTGGGTATGTGCCTTGAAAAAAAAAAAAAAAACAGCTAATGCCCCGTACACACGCTCGCGATTTCCGACGGGAAAAAGTCAATCGGGAATGCCGACGAGGGAAAAAAAAGAGCTGGTTCTCTTCTTTTTTTTTTTTTTTTTTTTTGCCGGCCGGTTTGGCGGTTTTCCCGTCGGAAAAATTGCGAGGGAGCAGACACGGCCAAAAGCTCTCATCGCAGTTTTCCCGTCCGAAAACCCGGTCGTATGTACGAGGCGAAATTCAAAACAGAAAAATTGATTTTCACAGTGCCAAAATCGTACCAAAAATCAGATATTACACCATAAACATAGTTAACCACTTCCGGACCGCCGCACGACTATATACACTTTGAAGAGGGATATCACTAGCAGCTAGCTACCATAAACCAGGTATCCTCCTCTTCAGGCGGCGGGCCGGTTTACGATAATGGTGGTCTCTGTGCCTGATTCGCTGCAAGATCACCGTTATTGGCGGCGGGGGAGGGTGACCTCCCCTCCTCGCCGCTTACTGGAGCCATCGGTAGCGGCGGAGGCGATCGGGTCCTTCTTGTTTCTGGGTATGGATATGAGTGAGGGGAAAGATGGCCCCCCCTGTCTCCATACAATAGCAGGGCGGAAGCGGCGTCAAAACATCACCTCCGCTCATTGCACTTCTGAGATCTTTTTGACCCCCCACATCTCATATATAAGAGGACCTGTCATGCTTTTTCCTATTACAAGGGATGTTTTCATTCCTTGTAATAGGAATAAAAGTGACCCAAATGTATTTTTTATTTTTCAAAACAGTGTAAAAATAAACAAAATAAAGTAAAATAAATAAGAAAAAAAAAAAATGCGGTAATACCACCCGCAAGGCGCATTGCGGGCGGTATTAACCCTTTTTCGGCCGCTAGCGGGGGTTAATACCGCACCGCTAGCGCCCGAATATCGCGGTAAATATGACGGTATAGCGGCGCTACAAATAGAGCGGCTATACTGTCACCGCGGCTCCACTGCCCAATGTGAAAGCAGCCTAACTCAAAACATGCAACCTGTAGAATTTTTTAAACGTCGCCTATGGAGATTTGTAAGGGTAAAAGCTTGTCGCCATTCCACGAGCGGACGCAATTTTGAAGTGTGACATTTTGGGTATCAATTTACTCGGTGTAACATTATCTTTCACAATATAAAAAATAAATTGGGCTAACTTTAATGTTGTCTTATTTATTTATTTTTTTAAAAGTGTATTTTTCCCACAAAAAAAAAAGTGCACTTGTAAGACCGCTGCACAAATCCGGTGCGACAGAAAGTATTGCAATTACCGCCATTTTATTCTCTAGGGTGTTAGAAAAGAAAAGGTATAATGTTTGGGGGTTCTAAGTAATTTTCTAGCAAAAAAAAAAACAATTTTAACTTGTAAACAACACATCTGAAAAAAAGAGGCTCGGTCCTTAAGTGGTTAAAAACAGTATTAATAAATATTTAAACCATCACAGAATATCCATGCTGCTTGAAGGAATGTGCATGGAGTAACATCAACTCAACAAACATTGGCTTCTTCAGGAAATTTTACTGCATAAGAACTCCTCTAAAGACAAGAGACAACTGGTCAAACCACGTCTTTATGAAGCACAGTTATATTGAAACCAGGGCCGCCATCAGGGGGGTACAGGCAGTACACCTGTTAGGGGTCCGGAGGTCCCCAGGGCCCCAGATGGCAACCCCCCCTTTTTTTATTTATTTTTTATAAAAAAATATATATTTTTTTAATATTTTTTTATTTTATTTTTTATTAAAGGGCCCAATATCTTTTTTTAATATATTGTTTTATTTATTTTATTTTTATATATATATATATATATATATATATATATATATATATATATATATATATATATATATATATATATATATATATATATATATATATATATTATTATTATTATTATTGTTGTTAAAGGGCCCAGAGGTCCCAGGGCCCCAGATGGCAACCCCCCTTTTTAAAAAAAAAAATAATATATATATATTATTTATATATATTTTTTATTTCTTCTTTTCTTTTGTAGAGGTCCCCAGGGCCCGGATGGCTACCCCCCTTTTTTTTGTAAAGGGCCCCCTCCCGCTTCTCAGTCCGCTTTTCAGGCGGCAGCACCCCCTCCCCGGTTCTCTGCTCCAGGGGGGCCATGCCTGAAGCTGTGTAAGGGGCCCCATAATTCACGATGGCAACCCTGGCTGGAACAGTAAAGTTCCTTTACCAAATTTTTACCACAAGGTTGGAAGAGATGTCTAAGATGTCTTTGTATGCCATAGTATTGATAGAAACCCTTCACTGGGAAACACCTGAACTCAATGGATTTGGAATGTTGTCCACATATCTTTTGGAAATATAGTGTAGTGTTCCCATATTAAAGCTGAAATCCAGGAACTGCAGGCATACCATGAGTCAAGTCTAAGAAGGTGCCTGCCACCTCCTAGACTTGTCTCTGTTATTCACATCTGACAGGTTTACAGTGGAACCTCGGTTTATGAGTAACGAGGTTAACAAGCATTTTAAAAGACGGCAACTTTTTAAAAAGAATTCTGTCTCGGTTTGCAAGTGTTGTCTCGCAAAACAAGCAGAATTCAAGCCTGCAGTACCACATTTGGCCTGAGGTGGGGGGGGGGCGCCCGAGCCCAGCAGAGCCGTATCGGAGCTGTTCGGAATTACTCCGTTCCCGGGTGTTTCCGATCCTTTCCAAGGTCAGCTGAGCTGTCCTCGGGCCTTTCCGACTGTTTCAGAGGCTCTCTGGCCACATACGGTATTGCATGCCATTGAAGTCAATGTGGAACAAATTATTTTAGTTTCCATTGACTTCTATGGGGAAACTCGCTTTGATATGCGAGTGCTTTGGATTACGAGAATTCTCCTGGAACGGATTATGCGTGTAATCCAAAGGTTCCACTGTATTGTCTTCCAAGAAGATAACTTCTGGAGCTCTGATGCTACTCACTGTGGTCTTAGTTCCTTCAAGAGCAGAGTTGCTGGAACTGCTATGCCCACCCCTCCCCTCGTTCTGTCCATTCACAGAAGCCTTTGTTTTAATTTGAACTCATTCGCAAAATACAAAGGCTTCTGTGAATGGGCAGCAGAGGGGAGGGCATAGCTGCTCTGTGCGCTTCTCTCCTCTCACAACCTGAGATATATAAGTAATAGAGATAGGTCCCGGAAGTCATATGCACCCAATTGGTGTCTGTGTGTGCGCTTTTTGCAAAGCGGCAAAATTCCCTGGAATTTGGCTTTAATAAAGGCCTTGTATGATGTTTTGTGTCTGTGAGCTGAATCCGTTAATCTAACACGTCTCTCTCTCTGTCCTACAGTCGGTGAAGCCACATCCGGAAAAGCCTCCCGCGGCTTGGCACAGCACATCCCCGGACAGGGCGGGATAGAGGGAGTGAAGGGAGCAGCCACTGGAGTGGCTGCCGATTTGCATAGAGCTCGTATCGCACTGGATGAAAGAGGACAGCGTCTGGGCGAGCTGGAGGACAAGACAGAACGCATGTTGTCCAGTGCAGAAGCTTTCTCTAAACATGCACATGGGGTGAGATAAAAAAAAAAAAACAGGCAGTGCCCATTTCACCCAGGCAGTGCCCATTTCACCCAAACCCAGGCAGTGCCCATTTCACCCAAACCCAGGCAGTGCCCATTTCACCCAGGCAGTGCCCATTTCACCCAAACCCAGGCAGTGCCCATCCAAACCCACAGACCGGCAAACAAAGTAATCTGGAGAGCCGCACTCCAAGATAATGTCTTTATTGAATGGAAAACACTTCATACAGCAAACCAAGTCACAGATAAAATACTGACGCGTTTCACACCTCTTTACAGGTGCTTAGTCATATCTATGACTAAGCACTGGTAAAGAGGTGTGAAACGCGTCAGTTATTTTATCTGCGATAATGCCATAAAAATATCCCCTATTTTGTAAACGCTATAACTTTTGCGCAAACCAACCAATAAACGCTTATTGCGATTTTTTTTTACAAAAAATAGGTAGAAGAATACGTATCGGCCTAAACTGAGGAAAAAAAAAAGTTTTTTTTTAATATTTTTGGGGGATATTTATTATAGCAAAAAGAAAAAAATATTGGCCCAGATTCAGCATAGCTTGCGCTATATTTGCGGGGGGGCAGGGCAACGATTTTGCCCTGCGCCCCCGCAAATATTTTGTGCTGCCCTCGATTCACGGAGCAGTAGCTCCGTGAACTGCGAGGGCGCGCCGGCAAATTTGCCCGGCGTAAGCGCGCGCAAGTTAAATGATCCCGCCGGGGGCGGGAATCATTTAAATTAGGCGCGCTCCCACGCCGAGCGTACAGCGCATGCTCCGTCGGGAAACTTTCCCGACGTGCATTGCGGCAAATGACGTCGTAAGGACGTCATTTGCTTCAAAGTGAACGTGAATGGCGTCCAGCGCCATTCACGAAGCACTTACGCAAACGCCGTGAAATTCAAATTTCACGGCGCGGGAAGGCCGGCTATACTTTAGCATTGGCTGCCCCTGCTATTAGAAAGGGCAGCCTTGCACTAAAGTTTCCGTACGGAAACTCCGTACCTGGCTTGCGCGGGGCCCGCGCAAGCTTGTGAATCAGTGGTAGTATGCAATTTGCATACTACACGCTGATACACAATGGGAGCGCCCCCTAGCGGCCCCCGCAAGAATGCAGCCTAAAATCTGCGAGGCATAAGAGCCTTATGCCGCGCAGATTTTAGGCTGCAGCCGGTGTAACGAGGTTCCTGAATCAGGAGCACTCGTTACACCGGAGCAAGTAAGCAATTGCGTCGTGTAACTTATGGTTACACGGGCGCAATTGCTTCTTGAATCTGGGCCATTGACTTTTTTCAAAATTTGGCTCTATTTTTGTTTATAGCGCAAAAACTAAAAAACGCAGAGGTGATCAAATACCACCAAAAGAAAGCTCTATTTGTGGGGAAGAAAGGACGTCAATTTTGCTTGGGAGAAACGTCGCACGACCGCGCAATTGTCAGTTAAAGCGACGCAGTGCTGAATCGCAAAAAGTGCTCTGGTCTTTGACCAGCAATATGGTCCGGGGGTTAAGTGGTTAAACTAGACATGTGCACTGCCAAAAAATGTGTTAGTTTTCGTTTTTTTATAATTTTTTTTTTTTTTGGGTCATTCGTTATAATCGCAGTTAGTAAATTCGTACATTTTTTAATTCGTACAATCGGAAATTCGAAAATCTGAAATAGAAAACTATTAAATTTATAGGTATTGTAATTTCCTTTCAAATTTGGCTGTTAGTGAACGTAACGAATACAAATTTATCCCAAGTTACGAATTACCTTAAATAACAAATGCCGTATCTCAACAAATGGGACGGAACAAATTAATAAAAAATAATAATAAAATGTTTTTACTTATTATTATTAATTCATTACGTTCCATTCGTTATTTTCGGAAAATAATTTGTAACTTCGAATAACTTTGTATTAGTTGGGTTCACAACAGCCAAACTTGAAAGGGAATTACAATACCTCTAATTTAATAGTTAGTAATAGTTAAGTTATTATTAGTTAATTATTATTTCAGATTTCCGAATTTACGAATGTACGAAATGACCACACGGGAGCGCGCCCGCAAGGTAACCCCCTCGGGAAAGAGCTTCCCAGAGGTGGTTAGCTCTTGCGTGGAGGAGCCGAAAAAGCCTTCGTGGGACCCCAGAAGAGGACGATCGGGGCCACTCTGTGCAAAACGAAATGCACAGTGGAGGTAAGTATGACATGAGGCGATGCGCTGGCGGTAGAGAAAAAAAATCTCCTGCGAGCAGCATCTTTGGAGCGGTGTGAGAGGAGCGGTATGTATACCGCTCCTTCCCATTTAAAACAATGGGAAACCGCGGTAATACCGCCCGCAATGCGCCTCTTCAGAGGTGCATTGCGGGCGGTATTAACCCTTTATCGGCCGCTAGCGGGGGTTAATACCGCACCACTAGCGGCCAAATCACGCGGCAATTCCGACGGCATAGCGCTGCTATTTTTAACGGCGCCTCCCGCCCCAGTGTGAAAGGGGCCTTAGTATCCCTTTGAGGCTAGATTCACACTGATGCGGTGCAAATTCCGTCCGTTTTTTTGATGCAGTGCGAATTCGCAGTGTGACTTCAGTCTAGCTGCTGCGGTTCTAATGAAAATTTTAGGAAATCGCAGCTGTGCGGAAAAAAAATAAGTTTTGGCTATGTGTACATGTTAAAGGGGTTGTAAGGATTTTTTTTTTTTTTTAAATAACAAACATGTTATACTTACCTTTACTGTGCAGCTCGTTTTGCACAGAGTGGCCCCCGATCCTCGTCTTCTGGGGTCCCTCAGCGGCTGTCTCGGCTCCTCCCCACAAGAACTAACCCCCTTCATGAGAAGCACTCTCCCAAGGGGGTTAGCTTGTGTGCACGCTCCCGTGATACAGCCACCGACTGTATCACTCGGCCCCTCCTCCGGCGTGCCGCTTCATTGGATGTGATTGACAGCAGCGCAAGCCAATGGCTAAGCTGCTATTAATCTAGCCAATCAACGGCTAGACTCTGTGGAGAAGAGGACGCCGTACACGCGCACAGCAGGTGAATGGGCTCAGGTAAGTAAAATGGGGGGGGGGGGGGCTGTCGTTGCCAGATGTTTTTTCACCTTAATGTATAGGATGCATTAACCACTTAAGGACCGCCTCCTGCAGATATACGTTGGCAGAATGGCACGGCTGGGCACAAGCACGTACAGGTACGTCCTCTTTAAGTGCCCAGCCGTGGGTCGCGGGCGCGCGCCCACGACCCGGTCCGAAGCTCCGTGACGGGGACCCGCGGACCCGATCGCCGCTGGAGTCCCGCGATCGGTCCCCGGAGCTGAAGAATGGGGAGAGCTGTGTGTAAACACGGCTTCCCCGTTCTTCACTGTGGCGCTGTCATCGATTGTGTGTTCCCTTTTATATGGAAACACGATCGATGACGTCACACCTACAGCCACACCCCCCTACAGTTAGGAACACATATGAGGTCACACTTAACCCCCCCCTGTGGTTAACTCCCAAACTGCAATTGTCATTTTCACAGTAATCAGTGCATTTTTAATGCATTTTTTGCTGTGAAAATGACAATGGTCCCAAAAATTTGTCAAAATTGTCCGAAGTGTCCGCCATAATGTCGCAGTCACACAAAAAAAATCGCGGATCGCCGCCATTAGTAGTAAAAAAATAATTATTAATAAAAATGCAATAAAACTTAAAACTATCCCCTATTTTGTAAACGCTATAAATTTTGCGCAAACCAATCAATAAACGCTTATTGCGATTTTTTTACCAAAAATATGTAGAAGAATACGTATCGGCCTAAACTGAGGAAAAAAAAAGTTTTTTTTATATATTTTTGGGGGATATTTATTACAGCAAAAAGGAAAAAATATTGAATTTTTTTCAAAATTGTCGCTCTATTTTTGTTTATAGCGCAAAAAATAAAAACCGCAGAGGTGATCAAATACCACCAAAAGAAAGCTCTATTTGTGGGGAAAAAAAAACGCCAATTTTGTTTGGGAGCCACGTCGCACGACCGCGCAATTGTCAGTTAAAGCGACGCAGTGCCAAATCGCTTAAACTGGCCAGGTCCTTTACCTGCATTTTGGTCCGGGTCTTAACTGGTAAAACTTTAATCCTGTTGTGTATTTTCTTTACATGCATTCATGTCTCTCTGTCTGTCTTTGCAGCTGATGGTTAAACACAGGGACAAGAAGTGGTACCAGTTATAAGTTGTGGGAGTTCAGAGAGGCCTGACAAGTTTCGTCCTATCGTGGACTTGCGAACGACCCCCCCTCAAATCGATGGCTAAACTCCAGCATTCTCCAGCAACACAGAAAGCAGCACGCCATGGTCCCCCCCACCCCCCCCCCACACACAGGGAAAGCGTGTTGAGCACTGAATGGACAGACTGTGCAACAGGAACTGCACCCCTAGTGACCCCCTCCCCTGCGGAGCCACTACAATAAACAGAACCTTGGGGGAGGGGAGGGTTACACTCTCTACAAGGACTTTTCAATATAGATTCTCAAGAGGGCATGTCAACTTTTTTTTTTTAAATGTTTTCTGAAAACAAAAAAAGAAAAAAAATATATATAAGTGTCCTGTACAAACCTAGGCTATATTCGCACTTCTGGTGACAAACTACGCAGAAGTAGAATCCTTATTTGCATGACAAGAACAGACGCATGCTGTGGAGGAAGGAAAGGGGTGATAGCAGGTTGGACGGACGATGACGCCGGCGGCGGCCAGTGCTCAGACAGTATTTTTTTTTTTTCATTTTGTGCGCCTAGTCCTTGCTGTTTCATTTAGCGCTTTGTCTTTGCTGCACTTAGAGCCTTCATTGCGTTGTTTCCCCCGGAAGCGCAAGGGGGGAATGCCAGCGCAGAAGGGGGCGTTTTATTTTTCAGTGTGCGGAGTTGTACAGATGTATAAAACAAAAAAGATAGAGAGAAATTATTGTAAAATCCCGGATGCTGGGCTGCACACTATCCTGTACCAAACGACTTCTTATGTAAAGGAAACCCCCCCCCGGGTCCCGCGAGCCTACGCTGTATGTAAGTGACCGCGGCGGGGGAACGCCGGCGCGTTTTACAAAAGAGGTAAGGTAGCTGTCGCCCGCTCCTTTCAATAGAATAGTTCTACAAAAAAGCAAAAATTGTATGTGTTTGAAAATTAAAGTGTAATTTGACATCCCTATGAAGGGAGAGGCTTGCCTGTGTTTTCTTTTTTTCCAGTTCGTAAAAAAAAAAGCAACCCGAAACTTTACATTTTGTATACGCCGCCTTCGTATTGTGTGAGAACACGTGGGCTGGTTTACACTTGCTTCAAAATCTGTGGCATTGGACACGCTTTTTATTTTTTACAGCACTCTGAATTCCAATCAAAGCCCCATCACGAAATACAATGGTTCACTTATAGTCCTGTTCACATGTTGCTTTGCTTCACAAATGACACCCTACGTCACTTTTTTGGGGGCTTCATAGCATTTCCAAAGCCTCCATAGAAGTTTATGACAACACTTGCAGCATTTGAGAGGCTTTTAGGCAGCGGTAACTTTGCTTTGTTTTGGAGGCAGGGGGCGTTGCTGGGTCTACACAAGATCTGAGGCTAGAGCCCATAGCGAAGTAAAGAAAGTCATACACACATGTGTGTGTGTGTATGTATATATCTCCATCTCATTACATCAGGGTCCCCAGAGCCGCCCTCAGTACATCAGGGTCCCCAGAGAGCCTCCCCTTTACATCAGGGTCCCCAGAGAGACTCCCCTTTAAATCTGGGTCCCCAGAGAGCCTCCCCTTTAAATCTGGGTCCCCAGAGAGCCTCCCCTTTACATCAGGGTCCCCAGAGAGACTCCCCTTTACATCAGGGTCCCCAGAGAGACTCCCCTTTACATCAGGGTCCCCAGAGAGCCTCCCCTTTACATCAGGTTTCCCAGAGAGACTCCCCTTTAAATCTGGGTCCCCAGAGAGCCTCCCCTTTAAATCTGGGTCCCCAGAGAGCCTCCCCTTTACATCAGGGTCCCCAGAGAGACTCCCCTTTACATCAGGGTCCCCAGAGAGCCTCCCCTTTAAATCTGGGTCCCCAGAGAGCCTCCCCTTTAAATCAGGGTCCCCAGAAAGCCCCCTCTTACCTCAGGGTCCCCAGAGAGACTCCCCTTTAAACCAGGGTCCCCAGAAAGCCCCCTCTTACCTCAGGGTCCCCAGAGAGCCTCCTCATTACATCAGGGTCTCCAGAGAGCCCATTCCTTACATCAGGGTCCCCAGAGAGCCCTTTCCTTACATCAGAGTACTCCAGAGAGCCTCTCCTTTACATCAGGGTCCCCAGAGAGCCTCCCCTTACATAAAGGTCCCCAGAGAGCCTCCTGCCTTACATCAGGGTCCCCAGAGAGACCATTCCTATCATCAGGGTCCCAAGAGAGCTCCCCCTTTCATCAGGGTCCCCAGAGAGCTCCCCCCCCCATTATCATGGTCCCCAGAAAACCCCCTCTTACAGCAGGGTCCCCAGAGAGCCCCTTCTTTACATCAGGGTCCCCAGAGAGCCTCTCCTTGCATCAGGGATCAGGATCCCCAGAGAGCCTCTCCTTTACATCAGGGTCCCCAAAGAGCCCCTTCCTTACATCAGGGTACCCTAGAGAGCCTCCCCTTTACATCAGGGCCCCCAGAGAGCCTCTCCTTGCATCAGGGATCAGGATCCCCAGAGAGCCTCTCCTTTACATCAGGGTCCCCAGAGAGCCTCCCCCTTACATAAAGGTCCCCAGAGAGCCTCCCCCTTACATAAAGGTCCCCAGAGAGACCATTCCTATCATCGGGGTCCCCAGAGAGCTCCCCCTTTCATCAGGGTCCCCAGAGAGCTCCCCCCATTATCAGGGTCCCCAGAAAACCCCCTCTTACAGCAGGGTCCCCAGAGAGCCCCTTCTTTACATCAGGGTCCCCAGAGAGCCTCTCCTTGCATCAGGGATCAGGATCCCCAGAGAGCCTCTCCTTTACATCAGGGTCCCCAAAGAGCCCCTTCCTTACATCAGGGTACCCCAGAGAGCCTCCCCTTTACATCAGGGTCCCCAGAGAGCCTCTCCTTGCATCAGGGATCAGGATCCCCAGAGAGCCTCTCCTTTACATCAGGGTCCCCAAAGAGCCCCTTCCTTACATCAGGGTACCCCAGAGAGCCTCCCCTTTACATCAGGGTCCCCAGAGAGCCTCCCCCTTACATAAAGGTCCCCAGA
The DNA here is from genome assembly GCF_905171775.1 of Rana temporaria. NCBI lineage: Eukaryota > Metazoa > Chordata > Amphibia > Anura > Ranidae > Rana > Rana temporaria. The sequence continues at coordinate 536,021,865 of NC_053490.1, read as the reverse complement.
GAGCCTCCCGCCTTACATCAGGGCACCCCAGAGAGCCGCCCTTACATTAGGGTTCCCAGAGAGGGCGGGCAGTGAAAGATTTAATCTCTCTGCTGGCCAGCTCTCCTGTGCTGCCCCCCGGCTGGCTCTCCCGTTCTGGCTGCCCGCTCTCCGACTCGGTCATGCGGCCAGCGGCGCTTGCGGCCTGGCTGCAGATAGGCCACGGCCCGGTGGTTGGGGACCCCAGCAAAGACTCAAGCTATCGCCCCAGAAGCCACACCCTAGCGACACCACTGTATGGAGGTATGGGATATCCCAGGATGCACTGGGAAACTAACAAGCGAACCAGAAAGAAATCATCGGTAGTCACTTCCGGTTTATGTGGAAATATCCGGAAAACGTCTGGTGCAGACATCACATCCGGTGTGCAGAGTGGAGCAGCAGGAAGGTAAGCGGGGTCCAGAGCGAAGCAACTAGCGTGCACCATACTTGCTGCACAACGTAGGACTGCTATAGCGGAAGGTGAGCAGGAACCAGAGAGATAGAACTGAGCGGTGGAGGATCACGAGACCCCGGGGACCCGAGCAAAAGAAACTAGCAGATGTCACATGGGGTGAGCAGCATGGAAGCATTATAGCGGGAGGTGAGCAGGGACTGAAGAGAGAAAGGACTGAGTGGCAGAGAATCAGCAGAGCTGGGGGACAGGAGCGGGAGAAACTAGCAGATGTCACACGTGGTGTGTAGCAATATAGCGGGGTTGAGCAGGGACTAGAGAGGAAGGACTGAGCAGCGGAGAATCAGCAGAGCTGGGGGACCAGGGCGGGAGAAACAAGCAGGTGTCACACTTGGTGAGCAGCATGGGAGCAATATAGCAGAAGGTGAGCAGGGACTTAAGCGAGAAAGAACTGAGTGGCAGGGAATCAGCAGAGCTGGGGGGCCAGAGCGGGAGAAACTAGCAGATGTCACACAGAATGTGCAGCATGGGAGCAATATAGCGAGAGGCAAGCAGGGGCTGAAAAGAGAAAAAGTACTTTGTGGCCTAGAATCAGCAGAGCTGGATGACCAGGGCAGGAAAAACTAGCATAGGTCACACTTGGAGTGCAGCATGGGAGCAATATAGCAGGGGGTGAGCAAGGACTGAGTGATCGAAAAAATCAGTAGAGCTGGGGGACCAGGGCGGGTGAAAAAAGCAGATGTCACACGTGGTGTGCAGCATGGGAGCAATATAGCAGGGGGGTGAGCAAGGACTGGAGAGAGAAAAGGACTGAGTGACAGAGAATCAGTGGAGCTGGGGGACCAGGGCGGAAAGAAACTAGCAAATGTCACACAAGGTGAGCAGCACAGCGTGGGAGCATTATAGCAGGGGGTGAGCAGGGACTGGAGAGAGAGAAAGGACTTATTAGCGGAAAATCATCAAAGCTGGGGGACCAGGGCGGGAGAAACAAGCAGATGTCACGCGTGGTGTGCAGCATTTGAGCAATATAGTGGGAGTTGAGCAGGGACTGGAAAGATGAAGGACTGAGCAGCGGAGAATCAGCAGAGCTGGGGGACCAGGGCGGGAGAAACTAGCAGGTGTCACACAGAATGTGCAGCATGGGAGCAATATAGCGGAAGGTGGGCAGGGACTTAAGCGAGAAAGAACTGAGTGGCAGGGAATCAGCAGAGCTGGGGGGCCAGAGCGGGAGAAACTAGCAGATGTCACACAGAATGTGCAGCATGGGAGCAATATAGCGAGAGGCAAGCAGGGGCTGAAAAGAGAAAAAGTACTTTGTGGCCTAGAATCAGCAGAGCTGGATGACCAGGGCAGGAGAAACTAGCAGATGTCACACGTAGTGGGAGGTGAGCAGGGAATGGAGAGAGAGGAGGATCCGCAAACCAGAGGATCAGCAAAGCTTGAGTTTTCTACTGAGTTGAGAATCAGCAAAGCTGGGGGCTACGGAGTGGAGGCTTAGCAGAACTAGGCGTTACTACCGAGTCAATAGTCAGCCGAGTTGGGGGTCACTAATGAGTGGGGATCAGCAGAGCTGGGGGCTACTGAGTGGAGGCTCAGCAGAACTAGGCATCACTACCGAGTCAGGAGTCAGTCGAGTTGGGGGGTCACTAATGAGCGGGGATCAGCAGAGCTGGGGGCTACTGAGTGGAGGCTCAGCAGAACTAGGCGTTACTATTGAGTCAGGAGTCAGCCGAGTTGGGTATCACTAATGAGCGGGGATCAGCAGAGCTGGGGGCTACTGAGTGGAGGCTCAGCAGAACTAGGTGTTACTACCGAGTCAATAGTCAGCCGAGTTGGGGGTCACTAATGAGCGGGGATCAGCAGAGCTGGGGGCTACTGAGTGGAGGCTCAGCAGAACTAGGCGTTACTACCGAGTCAGGAGTCAGTCGAGTTGGGGGGTCACTAATGAGCGGGGATCAGCAGAGCTGGGGGCTACTGAGTGGAGGCTCAGCAGAACTAGGCGTTATTATCAAGTCAGGAGTCAGCCGAGTTGGGGGGTCAATAATGAGCGGGGATCAGTAGAGCTGGGGGTACAACTAAGTGGGACATCGCAAGAGCTGGGGGTACAACTAAGTGGGACATCGCAAGAGCTGGGGGTACAACTAAGTGGGACATCGCAAGAGCTGGGGGTACAACTAAGTGGGACATCGCAAGAGCTGGGGGTACAACTAAGTGGGACATCGCAAGAGCTGGGGGTACTGCTAAGCCAGGGATCTGCTGTACAAGGGTACTAATGAGCTAGGGATCTACTGAATGGGGATACTAAGTGCTGTAATAATCCTAATCACAATTTAAGAAAATGATCACTTAAGTGATCAGCACCTAGGAGCCCAGTAACTCCAGCTGCAGTGTTGGATAGGGCCCCCCCCCTTTCTTGGCACACTCGGCAACGGCAAGAGGAATGCAGAGGGACGGCATATTGACGTATCTCGCCCTCTCCTGCATTCATGTTGGTAACTGCCTCAGGTAAGTGTTATGAGCCGGAGACAAGAGCTTGCCAGCAAACCAGCCGTCTCCTTACTTCGGTGTTGGCAGCCAAAACTCAAAGGTGGGACACCCTTGCCCGACATTGCATTGGTACAAGACACTTTGTCCCATCAGGCAATGAATACTGTAAGTGTTCCCACTGTACAACTTCTCCTCTCCATCACTCCCGAGACCAGCGAGCTCCAATCCTGGTGGAGATTCTTGAATTCATAACTCGTCTCCACTTGGTGCTTCTCCATCCCAGCGTCATCGTCCCGAAACTCACAAAAAACAAATACAAAATGACGAGTTATAGAGAGATGAATTTTCCGGGAAAAGGAAGACGACGTGGAAGGTTTCCCCTCCGGCATCACTATTTACTATCTTCTCATCACTCTGCTGCTTGGCCATTAATAACGTCCCTTCACTCAATGCCTGCACAAGTCCCCCCCCCACCCCAACTACAACACCGCTCTCACCAATGAGACTCACTTGTTAGGCCCATCTCTCAGCTTATGTCTGAACGAAGCACCCCCCCCCCCTTGATATATATCTTCTTATGACCCTGGCACATGCCTATATTATTGTCACCTCACCCAATGCCTGCACAAGCCACCAACTCCAATATACTGCTCTCACCAATGGACCTCACGTGGCCCCCCTCATTTCCTGTAGGCCCATTTCACATCTTATGCTTTCACAAATTCCCTCCCCCTCATTATTATTGCTGTGCACCCCCCCCCTTCACCATGTATCTGCACCCCCTTCACATCAAACCCTTACACCCTCAGTCCATGCCCCCCCCCCCCAATGTTACCCTATGTTTGTTGGACGGCCCCCACACTAAGGTTACCAGATTTTCTTCATGAAATCCAGGGACATATATGTAGTGCCCATCAATGCAGCATGTTCAGTGCCCAGCAATGCAGCATGTTCAGTGCCCATCAGCTCAGCCCGTTCAGTGCCCAGCAATGCTGCCTGTTTAGTGCACATCAGCTCAACCTGTTTAGTGCCCATCAGCTCAGCCTGTTCAGTGTCCATCAGTGCATAGCGAGCGAGGATAGGAGACGGATTATACAGAGCAGGGATCTCCCATGCACAGCCGCTGTCCTCAGACAAAGTCCCGCCTTTTATAATAGAGGTCTGACAGCCGAGTAAGCGGGAGATCTCCGCTCTGTATAATCTGGTGGCGCGCACCCCCCCCCACCCATCTGGGACCCATGGTTGGGCCGGCCCTGGGCAACCCCCCCTCAGCCCCAGCTTGCGGTGCACCCGCACAGGATAGGCCCTGAATCCGGGGACAGACGGGCTCAGGGGACAATGTCCTCAATCCGGGGCCTGTCCCCGGAAACCAGGGACGTCTGGTCACCCTACTGTCGGCAGCCTGAGCCTTTATTATGTTTCCTGGGCTCCATTGGTTCCTCCTAAGCCCAAGGCCATCGTTTGCTAATGCCTGCTGCTGTCGGGGGTTCTCCAATAGAGCCAGTGAGAGGTTACAGTGTATTAGTGTATGATTATTTATTCTGCCCGACCCCTGTATGCTTTTCAAGAAGCTACAGAGCTGTGAAAAGTAATTGCCCCCCTAAACCTAATAACTGGTTGTGCCACCCTTGGCGGCAACAACCGTAATCAAGCGTTTGCGATTACTGGCAATGAGTCTTACACGTCGCTGTGGATGGAATCTTGGCCCCACACTTCTTTGCAGAATTGTTTTGATTCAGTCATGTCGGAGGGTTTTCCACCATGAAAACCCTGTTTAACTCCACCCCTTCAAACCCAACATCCATGGACCTTATTCTACACACCCCACCCCCAGGGCCGGATTTTCTCTCCCTGCCGCCCCAAGGGCAGGTTCCACAATGCACCCCCTCCCCGCCAACCAACCCCCCCCCCCAAATCACGGTTAGATCAAATATGTTTTGTTTGTTTTTTTACTTTTTTCACTTTTTTTATTTTTATTTATTTGTAGCTTGTCGCTTACTTTCTTAATTTTTTGTATCATTTTCTTATTCTTTACTTTTTTATTTTATTAATTTAATTATTATTTCTTATTATTTATCAATTTTTTCACTTAACTTTTTTGCTATCACACAGGAGAAAACAATTTCCTGTGTGATAGCAATTGGAGGTGACATGTTCTCTTTATTGACCCTGTCACCTCCAAAACAGGAGTCCTAGCACTGTGCTAGAACTCCTGTCACAGCTGAGATGGGAAGAGCACAGCTCTCCCCTCTCACTGTGTACATCGGCAGCAGGGACAGGAGACAGACTCGGTGGCCGGGGGGAGGACAGAGTCCCGAAGACAGAGCCAGCAGAGAGAGGTATGTGGGGGTGAGAGGGGAGGACGGACGGGAGCACATATTTTACAAGTGATTTCGGCGACATCGCCGCAATCACTTGTTAACGAGCGAGTGGATTCCCTCATAACTTACCGCCCTGAACTGTATGTTCCGGGCGTCGGGGGACTCCATGCCACTGCCGCCCCTTGGAGCCCTGCCGCCCCAAGGCCTGGCCTCAGTGGCCTTGTGGGAAATCCGGGCCTGCCCACCCCACCCCAATGCTCAAACCATACACTTTTGCTCAGTCTATTATAAAATTGTGATTTAACGAGATAAATTTCCCCAGAAGATGAAGACAACGTGGAAGTCTATTTATATCTTGTCATCTCCCTGCTGCCGCTTGCCATTATTAATGTCACCCAGACAGTGATGAGGTCCGCGTCCTCTGCATTGTCACCATATTATGTGACATCCGTCCCGTTCCATCTCGCTCATGGTATTTACAGTAAAATCGCTCTTGACATGCATGAGGCTAATTAATGAGAGAAGAGAGAGATAGTACTGCGAGACGACGAGGCCCCGAGGTCAGGGTGATCATCTATTCTCGTACGAAGGACTCCGGCTGTTTATCTTCTTCTTTGTACGCCTTCTACTCTGTCACATTGTGTTCACTGGTCGCCATTAACCCCCCCTTCACATCACATCATTACCGCCTGCGTGAGACGGCTCGATATGGGATGAGGTCAGGAGTCGGTTGCTCGGTGGCCACCATTTCTTCTCAGCAATTGAAAGCATGAGGGACAGGCATTAATTCTCCTAATCTAAAGGTATGAGAGTAAGGTTTCCTTAAAGCCCAGAAAACGTAAAAGGTAGACCTGGTCTTCAGCGCACCCGAAGACAAGTTTTTTTTAGCCCCCTTCATGTTTGGAGATATACCATGTGGCCAAAAGTCTGTGGACACCCGACCACATATATGAGCTTGCTGGACATCCCATTACAAAACCATGGACGTTATTTATGGAATTTTTCCCCCTTATGGCTACAACATCCTCTACACTTTTGGAAAGGCTTTCCACAAGATTTTGGAGGGTGTCTGTGGGAATCTGTACCCATTTATGAGGTCAAGACCTGATGTTGGATGAGAAGATCTGGGGCGCATTTCAATTCATCAGTAGGGTTGAGGTCAGGGCTCTGTGTAAACCACCGGAATTCCTCTACATCCTATTGGTCCCACCATGTCTTCATGAAGCAAAGAAATTCAGTAGGGTTGAGGTCAGGGCTGTGTGTAGACCACTGGAATTCCTCTACATCCTATTGGTCCCATCATGCCTTCATGAAGCAAAGAAATTCAGTAGGGTTGAGGTCAGGGCTTTGTGTGGACCACCGCAATTCCTCTACATCATACTGGTCCCACCATGTCTTTTTGGAGCAAAGAAATTCAGTAGGGTTGAGGTTAGGGCTGTGTAGACCACTGGAATTCTTCTACATCCTATTGGTCCCACCATGTCTTCATGAAGCAAAGAAATACAGTGGGGGTTGAGGTCAGGGCATTGTGTAGACCACTGGAGTTCCTCCACATCAAATTGGTCCCACCATGATTTTATGGAGCCAATAAATTCAGTAGGGTTGAGGTCAGGGCTCTGTGTAGACCACTGGAGTTCCTCCACATCAAATTGGTCCCACCATGTATTTATGGAGCAAAGAAATTCAGTAGGGTTGAGGTTAGGGCTCTCGATAGGACCAATATGATGTAAAGGAATTCCAGTGGTCCACAGAGAGCCCTGACCTCAACCCCACTGAATTTCTTTGCTTCGTAAAGACATGGTGGGACTAATTTGATGTGCAGGAACCACCATGTCTTCATGAAGCAAAGAAATTCAGTAGGGCTCTGTATGGACCACTGGAGTTTCTCCACATCAAATTGGTCCCACCATGTCTTTATGAAGCAAAGAAATTCAGTAGGGTTGAGGTCGGGGCTTTGTGTGAACCACCGCAATTCCTCTACATCATACTGGTCCCACCATGTCTTCATGAGGTCAGAGCTTTGTGTAGACCACTGGAATTCCTCTACATCCTATTGGTCCCACCATGTCTTCATGAGGTCAAGGCTTTGTGTAGACCACTGGAATTCCTCTACATCCTATTGGTCCCACCATGTCTTCATGAAGCAAAGAAATACAGAAGGGTTGAGGTCAGGGCATTGTGTAGACCACTGGAGTTCCTCCACATCAAATTGGTCCCACCATGTCTTTATGGAGCAAAGAAACTCAGTAGGTTTGAGGTCAGGGCGGCGTGTAGGCCACTTGAATACCTCCACACCGAACTGGTCACACCATGTTATTATTAAGGCTAGACTAGTGGAGTTCTGTAGTCCAGAATCCAGGGCTGACAACACTACGCTGCATGGTATTGGTGTTATCGGCTCAATACTGGAAATTAGGAGCTCACGGAATTTATTGGGTATTTTTCTGTAGCTATTTATATAGGATAAAACATGGAGTAATGTACATATATTAACCACTTGCTGACCCGCTGCACGCCGATATACGTCAGCACAATGGCAGCGGTGGGCAAATGGGCGTACAGGTATGTCCCCTTTAATTTTGCCACTAGAGGGCACGCGCCCGCCGTGTACTCTGTGACCGTGCCCATGGGAGCGGCGAACTTGATGTTCGGCGGCGGCCCGCGATTGTGACACGGAGAGGCAGAACAGAGAGATGCCTATGTAAACAAGCCATTTCCCTGTTCTGCCTAGTGACATGACAGAGATCTACTGATCCCTGTCATCGGGAGCAGTGATCGCTGTCATGTCAGTGATAGCCCACCCCACCGTCAGAATCGCTCCCTAGGACACACTTAACCCCTTGATCACCCACTAGTGTTTAACCCCTTCCCTGCCAGTGTCATTTACACAGTAATCAGTGCATTTTTATAGCACTGGTCGCTGTATCGCAATTTAGCGCAATGCACGTCGGGAAATTTTAGGGACCGCGCATGCGCAGTACGTTCGGCACGGGAACGCGGCCTAATTTAAATGATCCACGCCCCCTATCCGGATCATTTGAATTAGGCGGGCTTGCGCCGGGGGATTTACGCTACGCCGCCGCAACTTTACAGGCAAGTGCTTTGTGAATCAAGCACTTGCCCGTAAAACTTGCGGCGGCGTAACGTAAATGTCATACGTTATGCCGCCGCAGATTTTCCCAATTCTACGTGAATCTGGGCCAATAATAAAGAGGTGCACTTTTCAGCGGGGGTGAAAGACGAGACTACAGAAGCACCAGATGCACAGATTATGAAAATATACAGCGTTTAATGTATTCTGATAGATATATAATAATTCATTCATCACATCCAATCGGGGATGAGCTACAGAGCTTAAAAAATGTTTAAAAAGTATATATTATTCCACATAGAGAAATATTTCATTACTATCTACAAGTATCCAGAGACCAACATCTCCTGTGCAAAATCACAAATTGGCATCTGTAAAAATAAATGTCCTTTTCGCGGTCCAGCAGCCAATCAATTTATCTTCAGGTAACCGAATCCGGGAGAGAGCGCCCCCTACAGGTCGAAGTCCTGCAGATCCCCCCAGCTGGGGCCAAACTTCACCTTTACCTTCAGAGTGACCGATAACTTCACCGCGTTCTCCATCTCACTCTTAATGATCTGCGCCACCTGCAGGTGAGAGATGACATCACTATCTTGACGGGCCACAAATCTGTATTCATGTGAGATGTGTGTGTGGCCTCGTTCACACGGGGCAATTACATGCGTGTCCAGTGCAACAATTTTGAAAAAAATGCAATATTTTTTACTTTTTGCTATAATAAATATCCCCCAAAAATATATAAACATTTTTTTTCCCTCAGTTTAGGCCGATACGTATTCGTCTACCTATTTTTGGTAAAAAAAAAAATCGCAATAAGCGTTTATCGATTGGTTTGCGCAAAATTTATAGCGTTTACAAAAAAGGGGATAGTTTTATTGCATTTTTTTTTTTTTTACTACTAATGGCGGCGATCAGCGATTTTTTTCGTGACTGCGACATTACGGCGGACACTTTGGACAATTTTGACACCATTTTGGGACCATTGTCATTTTCACAGCAAAAAATGCATTAAAAATGCACTGATTACTGTGAAAATGACAATTGCAGTTTGGGAGTTAACCACAAGGGGGCGCTGAAGGGGTTATGTGTGACCTCATATGTGTTTCTAACTGTAGGGGGGTGTGGCTGTAGGTGTGACATCATCGATTGTGGTTCCCCATAAAAGGGAACACACGATCAATGACAGCGCCACAGTGAAGAACTGGGAGGCTGCGTTTACACTCGCCTCTCCCCGTTCTTCAGCTCCGGGGCCTGATTGCGGGACTCCAGCAGCGATCGGGTCCGCGAGTCCCACGGTCACGTCCTTGCATTCCCGGGCGGCGTTGCCCGGGACCCGGTGCGCGTGCCCGGGTCCTGAGCCCAATGCCCAATGTGAATGGTCCCAAAAATGTGTCAAAAGTATCCGATGTGTCCGCCGCAATGTCACGGTCACAATAAAAATCGCAGATCGCCGCCATTACTAGTAAAACAAATTAAAATGCCATAATTCTATTCCCTATTTTGTAGACGCTAGAACTTTTGCGCAAACCGATCAAATACGCTTATTGCTATTTTTTTTACCAAAAATATGTAGAAGAATACGTATCGGTCTAAACTGAGGAAAAATATATATATATTTTTTTTTTCAAATTATGATATTTATTAAATTAAAAATTAAAAAAGAGTGTTTTTTTTTCTCAAAATTGTCGCTCTTCTTTTGTTTATAGCGCAAAAAAATAAAAACCGCAGAGGTGATCAAATACCACCAAAAGAAAGCTCTATTTGTGGGGGAAAAAGGACGCCAATTTTGTTTGGGAGCCACGTTGCACGACCGCGCAATTGTCATTCAAAGTGCGACAGCGCTGAAAAACTAAAAATTGGTATGGGCAGGAAGAGGGTGAAAATGCCCGGTATGGAAGCGGTTTAAAAAAAAAAAAAAATCTATACAAAAAAATCTCAGAATATCTCCTAAGTGGCACTGAGATTATGTTTGTATAGACTTTTTTTTATTACAATGTAAAAAATAAATAAAAAAAGAGATTTTTAATACAGCTTACCTGTAAAATCTTTTTCTTGGAGTACATCACGGGACACAGAGCGGCATTCATTACTATGTGGGTTATATGGAGTACCTTCAGGTGATGGACACTGGCAATCTCAAACAGGAAATGCCCCTCCCTATATAACCCCCTCCCATAGGAGGAGTACCTCAGTTTTGTAGCAAGCAGTATGCCTCCCAAAATGGTCCCCATAAGAGGGGTGGGAGCTCTGTGTCCCGTGATGTACTCCAAGAAAAAGATTTTACAGGTAAGCTGTATTAAAAATCCCTTTTTTTTTATCGTACATCACGGGACACAGAGCGGCATATTCATTACTATGTGGGATGTCCCAAAGCAATGCTTACAATGAGGGGAGGGAGAACATCTTCCCAAGACAAAAGGATTTAATTTAGAGATATACTCAAATCATAATAAATCCAACTTAGTTGAGAAAAAATAATTTTAAATTTAACTCAAAAGGGAGCCCCCGGAATCCGAGGGTCTCAAACTGCAGCCTGCAGCACTGCCTGCCCAAAGGCTGTATCAGTATTCCTTCTTACGTCCAACTGGTAAAACCTTGTAAACGTGTGGACAGAAGACCAGGTTGCCGCCTTGCAAACTTGAGCCATAGAGTTCTGGTGGTGTGCTGCCCAGGAGGCGCCCATGGCCCTAGTAGAATGAGCCTTTAATGATAAACGGAGGAGGCAACCCCTTCAAGCCGTAGGCCTGAGTGATTAACTGTTTAATCCACCTCGAGATGGCGGATTTTGCAGCTGCCTGCCCCTTCTTGGGCCCATCCGGTAAAATGAACAACACATCTGTTTTCCGAATCTTCTCTGTAGCTTTAAGATAGGCCTTCATGGCCCTGACAATATCCAAGGTATGCAGCAACCCTTCCTTTCTGGAAGTAGGTTTAGGAAAGAAGGATGGTAATACCAAATCCTGGTTTGAAAACTGGATATAACCTTTGGTAGGAAGGAAGGATGAGGGCGGAGAACGACCTTGTCCTTATGTAAAATAAGATATGGTTCCTTACAGGATAAGGCTGCCAGTTCCGATACTCTTCTGGCGGAAACTATGGCGACCAAAAATACTAACTTCCTTGTCAGTAAAACCAAAGGAATTTCAGCCAACGGCTCAAAAGGTTGTTTCTGTAAACTTGACAGAACAAGATTTAAATCCCACGGGCAAAGCGGGGATTTAACTGGAGGATTAATACGTAAGACCCCTTGAATGAAGGTCTTAACTAGCGAGTGGGTGGCCAGCGGCCGCTGAAACCACACTGACAAAGCTGAAATCTGTCCCTTGATAGTGCTTAATGCCAGTCCTTTATCCACTCCTAGCTGGAGAAAACTCAATACTCTATCGATGGTAAACTTACGAGAAAACCATCGCTTGGACTCACACCAGCCTACATAGGCCTTCCAGACCCTGTAATAAATCACCCTAGAGACCGGTTTCCTGGCTCTGATTAGGGTAGAGATTACCTTCTGAGACAGACCTCTACCCCTGAGAATCAGGGATTCAGCTTCCAGGCCGTCAAATTTAGATGCCGTAAGGCAGGGTGGAGGATCGGACCTTGCGATAGCAGGTCTGGCCGTAGAGGAAGAGTCCAAGGGTCTCCCACTACCATCTTCAGGATTAGTGAATACCATGCCCTTCTGGGCCATGATGGAGCTACCAGGATGACTGGTATGTGCTCCACCCTGATCCTGCGCAGCAGGCGGGGTAGTAACTGGAGCGGGGGAAAAGCATAAAGAAGTTTGAACTGATGCCAAGGGCAAACCAGCGCATCGGTTCCGCAGGCCATCGGATCCCTTGAGCGGGATATGAACCTGTCTAGCTTCTTGTTGAGTCTTGATGCCATGACGTCCACGTCCGGCACTCCCCATCTCTGGCAGAGTGTCTGAAAGACCTGTGGATGTAGAGACCATTCCCCCGGCAACAGAGTCTGGCGACTTAAAAAGTCCGCCTGAAGGTTGTCCACTCCTGGAATGAATATTGCCGATATGCAGGGCACATGAGCTTCTGCCCATAGGAGAATCAAGCTCACCTCTCTCTGAGCGGCTTGACTCTTGGTTCCCCCTTGGTGATTTATGTATGCCACTGCCGTGGCATTGTCCGATTGAATTCTCACCGGGAACCCCTGCAACTTGGACGTCCAAGCCCTGAGGGCTAGTCGAGCAGCTCTGAGCTCCAAGATGTTGATGGGCAACTGCTTCTCTGGCTTTGCCCAAGTGCCTTGGCGAGTGCAACCATCCAAAATTGCTCCCCAGCCTGTCAGGCTGGAGTCTGTGGTTACTATCTTCCAAGCCACTGGGCTGAAAGACTTCCCCTTCAGTAGATTCTGAGGGTCTAACCACCAACACAGACTTTGTCGGACTCTTGATGAGAGCGGCAAAGGGATATCCAAGGCCTGTGGCCTCCTGCTCCATGCTGACAGGATGGCTGCCTGCAGGATGCGAGTGTGGCTCTGGGCGTACGGTACCGCCTCGAATGTGGCCACCATCTTGCCTAGTAACCGCATACATAGGCGAACAGTTGGTTCCTTCTTGATTAGAACCAGTAGGATTAATTCCTTGATGGCTTTGACTTTTATCAGAGGCAGAAACACCCTCTGTTGTTCTGTGTCTAATCTCATGCCGAGATATTCCAACTGCCTTGTGGGCTGGAATGCTGATTTTTCTCGATTTAGGACCCAGCCGAACCTCTCGAGGTACTGAACTGTGAGGGCCACTGTTCGTTCCAAGCCAGGAGACGAGTGATCTATGACTAGGAGGTCGTCCAGGTATGCTAGGATCGTGACCCCTTGGATCCTTAGATTGGCTAGGATTGGAGCTAGGACCTTCGTAAACACCCGGGGGGCCGTAGCCAACCCGAAGGGAAGCGCCACGAATTGGAAATGACGTAGAGCCACCGAGAAGCGTAGAAATCTTTGATGTGGCTGGTAAACTGGAACATGAAGGTAAGCATCCTTTATGTCTATGGATGCCATAAAATCGTCCTTCTGAAGTGCGGCAACTGCTGACCGCACGGATTCCATCCGAAATGAGCGGACCTTTAGGTATGCATTCACCATTTTTAAGTCCAAAATTGGCCTGACATCGCCGTTGGGCTTTGGGATGATGAATAGGTTGGAGTAGAAACCTAGCCCCTGTTCTTGGACTGGTACCTCTACTATTACCTCCTGAGAGAGTAGATGATTCAATGCCGCTATTAATGCGGCTCCCTTCTTCGGATCGTTTGGTACTCTTGACTCCTGAAAATGAGGAGGAGGAAACTTTAGGAAGTCTAGTTTGTAGCCTGTAGCCACGGAAGACCGTACCCATCTGTCGGGAATGCTGGCCTCCCAAACCTCTGCAAAGAGACGCAGTCTTCCCCCCACCTTCGAGGGTGGGGGCGCCCCTTCATAAGGCCGGCTTGGGGGCTGGCTTTGCTGGCTTGCGAAACCACTGCTTCTTGCCTGCGACGGCCTGTCCCTGCGACTTGTTAAAATTTGATCTTGCAGGAGGCCGTCGATACTGTTTGGTATTGGAAGGCCCCTGCCCAGGGGAGTACTGTCGTTTAAACGCAGGCCCCCGAACTTCTTCTTGGTGGGCAAAAGAGTACTTTTTCCGCTTGAAATGGTCTGGATGTATTTGTCCAGGTCTTCTCTGAAGAGTCGTCCTCCATGGAAGGGGAACCCTACCAGGAGCTTCTTGCATGGGGGCTCTGCCTCCCAGCTCTTTAACCATAAGAGTCTTCTCATATGGATAAGGGATAACGATAAACGTGACGCTTGCTGGATAGAATCCTTAATCGCATCTACCGTAAAGCGTATGGCCCTAGGGACGTCCGAAAATTCTTCTGCCTGCTGGGCAGGAATAAGTTTAAGCATCTGCTTAGCTTGATCCGATAATGCTTGTGCAACCCCAATTGCAGCCACAGCTGGCTGCACTACTGCCCTTGCAGTAGTGAAGGAGGTTTTAAGTAGCGTTTCCAAGCGTTTATCAACCGGATCCTTGAACACCTGTATGTTTTCTACAGGGCATGTTAAGATTTGTTAACACATGAGATGGCTGCGTCTACAGCCGGGGCTGCCCATCTCTTGGAAAATTTCTCTTCCATAGGATATAAGGCAGAGAATCTTTTTGGCGGTACAAAGATTCTATCTGGCTTGGCCCAATCTTGGAACATAACTTCCTCTAGTAGAGGATGGATCGGAAAAACCGCATTGGTTTGAGGCGCTCTTAGTGAGCCCAAAGCTGAGACCGTTGATACTTGGAGATCTGGTACTGGCAAGTTGAACGTCCTATGGACCAAGTCTGTTAAAACTTGAACCCACCAGCTCTCCCTTTGGGAGGCTGCGCCAGACTCCTCCGTACCCGGATCCTCGATCTGTCCGTGACCACCCTAGGGTTGGACTGACCCGTGCCAGCTCCAGCCCCAGATCTCGATGGTCCCACCAAGGCCCCCTCTGGGGAAAGTAGCGGTATGACTTTGTCCGAGACCTCAGACCCTCTGGGGGAATCCCCACCTCTTGTACCCTCTGAACCAGATGCCATGGTACAATACCGAGGTACGCCCGCTACTTAACGATGTTTGGGAAAATAAATAGTTGTTGCCCAAAAACCTTTCTGGGGAAAAAAATGCCTTCCTTATTAATTTGGTTTTTTTTTTTTTTTTTTAAACCAAAGAAAGAAAAAACATTCTGTCCCCCTTTAGTAGTATTTGCCAAAAAAAACTGCTGAAAAAGAAACCCTATCTCTAGGGTAAAAGACAGTCTTTTTGAAGACTGTAATACTCTTCTTTGGCCACTGTGTGTCCTCGGCGCCCCACTCTGCCGCTCTGGTCCTTCCTCTCTCAGTTCCAACACTTCACTGAGCTGGGAACTTTTTGGAAGGGCCGCCCCTTCCTTTTACCTACAGGCCCGCCCTTCCCCTGTCAGAAAACGGCGCGAAATTGCGCCCATATCACGGGGACGCGCGCGCGCGTGGAGGGGGGGGGGGGACCACACGAGGAGGTCAGAGGCTGATCCTGCCGTCCAGGCCAGGATCCACAGAGCGGCATTTTTTCCTGCAGCAACCGCCTGGACCTCTCTGAGCAGGCTTGCAGGTAGGAGCATTCACTCCCTTTTACATAAGAAACCTCAGTAGATTCCCAGGGGCTTCTCTTAGAGAGAATTGTCACTATACACACAGGCCCTTTTTCAATGCTTTCTAGCACCAGTTGCAATACTACCAGGGAGGTCCCGATTATGGGGAATATATACATACAGAGTCATCCTATCCTAAGATATGTGACTCACCTTGCCAGATGCAGCGCATAAACCATAGGCATGTCCCACTGTGACCTTCCCCCAGAAAAAACCTGCTGCGAACCAAGTTCCGCAAGTTTCCCCTTCACTTACCTGCTCCATGCCGCAGGACTTTGCACAGCAAGAGGTCCAATCTTCCCCCATCTCCGTGGGGCGTCTAGACCTTCAGGCCCTGGGTTCCTATGAAGGATCCACTGTCCTGGGCCCATATAGCACTCTGGCAACAGAAACATTAGGCCCCCAAAGGTTTCTAAGTTCTGGGCCCAGAGTCCAGCTCTCTGGACAGAAAGCATTATGGGCTATACCCCAATGGTTTGGGGTCCGGTTACTGACCACTTTAGCACTGAGGCCTTTGGACAGAACCGGTTAGCCCACCTTAATCCCAAGGATGTGGAGGCAAAGCTAAACCATGACCAACACCTAAGACACTGGCGTAAAAACTGAGGTACTCCTCCTATGGGAGGGGGTTATATAGGGAGGGGCACTTCCTGTTTTTGAGATTGCCAGTGTCCATCACCTGAAGGTACTCCATATAACCCATATAGTAATGAATGCCGCTCTGTGTCCCGTGATGTACGATAAAGAAAATATGTTTTTTCTATACAAAAAAAAAAATCTCACTGCCTTAAGAGTACACTGTGGGGATATTCTTTCTCTGTTTAGTCAATTCGGATGTGGCACACCTCAGAGAAATTTCCACCGATCATAGGCGTGCGCACAGGGTGTGCCCAGGCACTCAGAGAAATCCACCGATCATAGGCGTGCGCACAGGGTGTGCCCAGGCCCTCAGAGGAATTTCCACCGATCATAGGCGTGCGCACAGGGTGTGCCCAGGCCCTCAGAGGAATTTCCACCGATCATAGGCGTGCACACAGGGTGTGCCCAGGCACTCAGAGAAATCCACCGATCATAGGCGTGCGCACAGGGTGTGCCCAGGCACTCAGAGAAATCCACCGATCATAGGCGTGCGCACAGGGTGTGCCCAGGCCCTCAGAGGAATTTCCACCGATCATAGGCGTGCGCACAGGGTGTGCCCAGGCCCTCAGAGGAATTTCCACCGATCATAGGCGTGCGCACAGGGTGTGCCGGGTGTGCCCAGGCACACTCTAATCATTCTGTGCAGCACAGACTCCCCCTACCACACTGGCTCCCCACTCCTTCCCTCTGCAGCACCTTTCGGCTTCCCTTCTCTCCTCTGCTACGGAGATGCTTTAGGATGAGTGAGGGAAGGGGCCAGTAAATATGTATTTATCAGCCCCTTTCTGAATGAACGTGGCGAGTGATCGATAGTGTGTGTTTGAGCTTTGGGGTGCACACCCTAATACAATAGGCTGCGCACGCCTATGCCACCGATATAATTATTGCTGTACAGATATAGAAGACACTTACCTGAATGACATCATCCTCGGCCACTTCATACAGGAGCTCGTCGTGAAGCTGCAGGATGAAGAACGCCCCGCGGGATGGAGGCGAGGAATTCCCTCTCCTCTCCGATCGCTCTGTATATATATATACACACAATATAAGGGACTATTACACAACAATTGCAAGAAGAGCTGGCAGATCAAACAGAAAAATAGGTGTGAGAAGTGTAATACATCAGAATACTACAGGGGGGCAAAAAAGTATTTAGTCCCCACCAATGGTGCAAGTTCTCCCCCCCCCTGTAATTGTCAATCTCCCTCGATCTGGGGCTCCACACAAGATCCTCACCCTTGGGGTCAAAATGATCACGAGAACCGTGAGCATAAATCCCAGAACCACACGGGGGGGCCTAGTGAATGACCTGCAGAGAGCTGGGACCAACGTAACAAAGGCTACCATCAGTAACACACCCTACGCCGCCGGGGACTCAGATCCTGCGGTGCCAGACGTGTCCCCCTGCTTAAGCCAGTACATGCAGGGCTGTATTCTGGCCCAGGCCTAGGGCGGCACTTTGCGGGGGGGGGGCGGCGTCACCCCCTGCACAAAAACATCCCCCCACCTGTCCTCCCGGCTCCCGCGGCCTCCTTCCGGCTTACATACAGCCTCTGAGGTGCCTGACCAGTGCAGAGTTAGCTGCAGCCTTGCAGCTAACACCATGCAGCGTGACATCCACCCAGACTCAGGTAGGAGGACACCGTTGTAAGGGGAGAGTGGGGAGCCCGCGTGTATGGCAGCCAAGGAGTGAGTGTATGGGAGGGGGTGGAAGGCTGTGCAGTCTCATTGTGCTGTGTTTGGAGGACTGGTGGCAGCCCGTTTTTGCTGGGACTTGTAGTGCCCCGTTTTTGCTGGGACTTGTAGTGCACTGTGGGGGCTGAGATATGGCATCCTTCTATGCCGGGACCTGCAGTGCACTCTGGGGGGGGGGGGGGGGGCTGACATATGGCAGCCTCCTATGCTGAGACTTGTAGTGCCTTAGACTGTGGGGGGACTGAGGAATCCTCATTCCGCCACTGAAAGCACTACAAATCCCAGCAGCGTGGGCTGCCATTCTTCCATCCCCTGTAGTATAGGGCACTACAAGTCCCAGCATAGGAGGCTGCCATATCTCAGCCCCCCCGGAGTGCACTACAAGTCCCAGCATAGGAGGCTGCCATATCTCAGCCCCCCGGAGTGCACTACAAGTCCCAGCATAGGAGGCTGCCATATCTCAGCCCCCCGGAGTGCACTACAAGTCCCAGCATAGGAGACTGCCATATCTCAGCCCCCCAGAGTGCACTACAAGTCCCAGCATAGGAGGCTGCCATATGTCAGCCCCCCGGAGTGCACTACAAGTCCCAGCATAGGAGGCTGCCATATCTCAGCCCCCCAGAGTGCACTACAAGTCCCAGCATAGGAGGCTGCCATATCTCAGCCCCCCGGAGTGCACTACAAGTCCCAGCATAGGAGGCTGCCATATCTCACCCCCCCGGAGTGCACTACAAGTCCCAGCATAGGAGGCTGCCATATCTCAGCCCCCCTTAAGTGCACTACAAGTCCCAGCATAGGAGGCTGCCATATCTCACCCTCCCGGTGTGCACTACAAGTCCCAGCATAGGAGGCTGCCATATGTCAGCCCCCCGGAGTGCACTACAAGTCCCAGCATAGGAGGCTGCCATATCTCAGCCCCCCTGGAGTGCACTACAAGTCCCAGCATAGGAGACTACAATATCTCAGCCCCCCAGAGGGCACTACAAGTCCCAGCATAGGAGACTACTCTTACAGAACAGGAGAAAGAGCTGGGGGGGGTGTACTGGGAGGGGAGAGAAGGAGGCACAGGTTTGAGATGAGGGGGGGATTTTTTTTCATGAGGATTTATGCTGGAAGGGGGAGATGATGGAGGATTTGTGATGGGGGAGGATTTGTGCCGAGAGATGTAGTTTATGCTAAAAGGGGGAGGTGGGGGAGGATTTGTGCTGGAAAAGGGGAGGTTAAGGCAAGGGTTTGTGCTGAGAAGGGGGATGTTCCCGCACAGGACGTCCCCCACAGGACGAGGCAAAATGACTTTTTACAGGCTGACAATCAAGCAGAATAGCCCCTGAGATCATTTTATAAAACTATCTCGGATTCCCACAGATGGTATTCCAATTTCGTGGCAGTTGAAACATGAAAACTTTGGAAAAGAAAGCTGCAGCAGTTACCCATGGCAACTGGATTCTGCACTGCCATCTAAAAGTTTATTTTTACTCTGGGCAGCCGCTTCTCTCCCCCCTCCACTCACCCCCCATCTGTATATCAGTCATTTGGGCTCCTGTCATACATCAGTGACACGGAGGCTCTCAGATATTCCCGGCAATCATCCTACCTGTAGGTCGCGATTGCACGCGGTGTCGGTGCGATTTGGGTACTGAAGGAAAAGCGGCTTCCAGTCGTTTCTGGATGTTCACAGTGGCGGTTTTGACAATGTCGGCGGCTGATCCCTGGACCGTCGTGTTCACCGCTTGTCGCTCCGCCTGACACAAGGAACAAAAAAACACACATTTCATATCAGATTTACAGTAAATCTCCATTTACATCAACAACCGGCTGATCACTGGCCACGGGCTCCATGGATCGGCCAACCATCAATTCTACACACAAGGAGGACAGAAAGGGGATCGTTGTGTGCCGATAAACAGAGCCAAAGAAACCCCTCAGTATAAGCAATGAGAGCGATGATTAACAAGCAACCCAGAACCTGACACCTTAGACAACTTTGTGTCTGAGCCCAGCCCTCTTCCCCAACATGCAGAACGGGCAGCTCTCAGTGCATGATGAGAGATCGTTATTTTTCTGACTGAGACCTGCTCAGCCTTAAAGTGACAAAAAATAAATAAAAAATAATAATCTGTACATCTGTAGAGTTCACCGTGTTTTAAGTCTCTAAAACTGCTGCAGATTTACAGAAAATTCCTTTGATCTGCCAGATATCCGGTGAGCTCCGAACATCCTGCAGTGAGCGGGGGGTGCCACGAATTTGAAGGGGGGGGGGGGTTGCCTTGGGGACCTCTGGGCCCCTTACAAAAAAAAAAAAAAAAAGAACTAAAAACAAAAAAAGTATACATTTAAAAAAAAAAAAAAAAAAAAGGGGTTAGCCATCCGATGCCCTGGGGCTCTCTGGGCTCTCTGGGCCCCTTAATAAAAAAAATTATTATTTAGTATATATATGTATTATTTATATATATATATATATATATATATATATATATATATATATTTTTTTTATGAATTTATTATTTCTTTTTTATATATATATATATTATATTAATTGTTTCTTTTTTTTATATATCATTTTTTTTATTTCTTATTTTTATATATCATTTTTTTTATTTCTTTTTTTATATATATTTCTTTTATTTCTTTATATATATATATATATATATATATATATATATATATATATATATATATATATATATATATAAAACATTTGACTAAAAAAAGGGCCCTGCCATCCGGGGCCCTGGGGACCTCCGGGCCCTTTAATAATAAAACAAATAAAAAATAAATATATATAAAAAAAAAAATTATAAAAAAAATAAAAATAAATTATAAAAAAAACGAGGGTTGCCATCCAGGGGCCCTGGGGACCTCTTACAAAAAAACAAAAACAAAAAAACAAAAACAAAGGGGGTTGCCATCCGGGCCACTTACAGGTGTACTGCTTGTGCCCCCTTGATGGCGGCCCTGCTGCTGCACTATAATCTAGATCAGGGGCCCCCAATCTTGTCAGTACGAGGGCCACATTGTATATATTACTAATAATTGTGGGCCAAAAAAAAAACAGTTTTATAAACGAAAAACCATTAGTCCCCCCTTTCACATCATAAGCCCCCTTTGATTAACTATTGCAACCCCCCTTTTCACATCAAACCCCCCCCTTTTCACATCAAACCCCCCCCTTTTCACATCAAACCTCAAACCCCCCCCCTTTTCACATCAGACCCACCCCCTTTTCATCAGAGTTGCTGTTGGCTGGGGCCAGATGGAGCCCCTGGGCAATATACCCCTGACCTAAAAGTAGTGTTGTCACTGATTGTTTAGGGCCAGATTCACGTACAGTGGGCGCAAGTTTACGTAACCGGTTTACGTTACACCGCCGCAATTTTTCCGATTTAGTGCCCGATCCACAAAGCACTTACCTGGAAATCTGCGGCGGTGTATCGTAAACAGGTCCGGCGCAAGGCGGCCCAATTCAAATGGGGCGGGTACCATTTAAATTAGGCGCGCTCCTGCGCCGGATGTACTGCGCATGCTCCCGTCGCAAATTTTCCGACGTGTTTTGCGCGAAATTACGACGCGCCGACGTTTTGTGAATCGCGGCGTGAAAAAAAGACTTGCGCCGGGAATTTATTTATTTTTTTTTAAAAATTCAAAAGCGACGCGGGAAAGACGGGCATACTTTAACATGGTGGAGTACTTTTACACAATGTTAAAGCAGCCCTATCTTTGCGACGGAAATCTAACACTCGCGACGACGCAACAACAGGAAAAATCTTTGTGGATCGCCGTAACTCCTAATTTGCATACCCGACGCTGGATTTCGACGCAAACTCCCCCCAGCGGCGGCCACGGTATTGCATCCTAAGATCCGACAGTGTAAAACAATTACACCTGTCAGATCTTTTGGATATCTATGCGGCTGGTTCTATGAATCAGCCGCATAGATAGAAACAGAGATACGACGGCGTATCTCATTTGTGAATCTGGCCCACAGTTCCTCCCTGCTGGACTACAGGGCACTTACCTTTCTCCTCATCCCCATAGCCCCCACCCATCTCTATAACCCCTCCCACCATCTTCATAACCCCCCCCCCCCCCCCCGCACAATCATTTAATCCTTTCTGCTTTCCCCATCTATATAAAATAAGGGGAAGGTGTTTTGGAAGGATTTTAGTGCAGCAGAGGCAGCGTTGTCGGCTCACTACAGAAAGTTATTAAAGTGTATTTCCAAAGCTAACCAAGTCTAAATCTGTCTGGTGGATAGAAAAGACCGCGCATGATCAGAAACAAAAACAACAACAACAAAAAAGTCTTCGTCACACAAAAATGTTCGTATCATTAGTATCATCCTCACTTTCGACTTGCTGTTGAGGAAAACGGGACAAACATTCATCTGATTTTCTATTAGTGTGTACTGGGCTTAAGCCTATTCCATCGACCCTGTAAAAGGAAAGATCTGTATACTTTTCCTATTCTGAAGTCGCCCTGGTTGGGTAACTTGATCTCCCCAGTGATGAGGAGCGATCGCCGACACCAGCCGCAGAGCCTGCGCGATGACGTCACCCATAGGTTTAGTATAGGGCAGCCATTGTCGGCTGTCCCTCCTCTACACTGGTAGATGATAAGTAAAAGCTCCGGCGTGTTCGCAAGCCCCACGTGCAGAGCCCGCTAGGAAATCGGCACTGCGCTAATCACAGGAAGTGAGACATTTCCTGATCTCTGCAGCCGAGCATCGGGACAATGTTTCACTGCCTGTGATTAGCGCCGCGCCGATTTCCTGGCGGGCTCTGCACGTGGGGTCTTGCGAACATGCCGGAGCTCATCCTTAGTAGCTGATCATGTGACTGGACTGGAGCGACTTTAAAAATAGGCAAGTAAAGACATCTTTGCTTTTACAGGGTAGATAGAATAGTCAAAGACCCTATACACACTGGGCTAGATTCAGGTAGGGGCGCGCAATGATACGGCGGCGCAGCGTATCGTATTTACGCTACACCGCCGTAACTTACAGGAGCAAGTGCTGTATTCACAAAGCACTTGCTCCGTAAGTTGCGGCGGCGTAGGGTAAATGGGGCCGGCGTAAGCGCGCGTAATTCAAATGTGGAAGGGGGGCGTGTTTTATGTAAATGTATGATGACCTGACGTGATTGCGCCGTCCGTGTACATATCCCAGTGTGCATTGCTTCCAAGTACGCCGCAATGACGTATTGGTTTCGACGTGAACGTAAATTACGTCCAGCCCTATTTGCGAACGACTTACGCAAACGACGTAAAAAATTCAAATTTCGAAGCGGGAACGACGTCCATACTTAACATTGGTTGCGCCTCCTAATAGCAGGAACAACCTTACGCCGAAAAAGACTAACGTAAACGACGTAAATAAATTGCGCCGGGCGCACGTACGTTTGTGAATCGGCGTATCTAGGTAATTAGCATATTCTACGCCGACAACAACGGAAGCGCCACCTAGCGGCCAGCGTGAGAATGCACCCTAAGATACGACGGTGTAAGAGACTTATGCCAGTCGTATCTTAGGCTAATGTCGGCGTATCTTGATTTCTGAATACAGAACGAAGATACGCCGGCGCAGATTTGAATTTACGCGGCGTATCTATCTCTCTGAATCTACCCCACTATTAGATTTTTTGCAGATTTTTGTCTTCAGATTTACCAAAACCATATACAGTGGAACCTTGGATTGCGAGTAACGCGGTTAACGAGCGTTTCGCAATACGAGCGCTGTATTTTTAAAAATCCTGACTCGGTTTGCAAGTGTTGTCTCGCAAAACAAGCAAGATTTCAAGCCACAGCATCGTGCAGTACCGCGTTTGGCCTGAGGTGAAGGGGGGGGGGCACCGGAGCCGAGCTATTCGGAAATGCTCGAAAAATCTCGAATACTCCATTCCCGAGCCTTTCCAGAGGTTTCCGAGTTCAGCCGAGCTGTCCCCGGGCCTTTCCGAGGCTCTCCGGCGCCCCCCACCACCTCTGGCCATATGTGGTATTGCATTCCATTGAAGTCAATGCGGAACCTATTATTTTTGTTTCCATTGACTTCAATGGGGAAACTCGCTTTGATATGCAAGTGCTTTGGATTAGGAGCATTCTCCTGGAACGGATTATGCTTGTAATCCGCGGTTCCACTGTAATACGAGGTCAAACCTTAAAAATTTAAATTTGTATGCAATCAGGCTGGCCCTTGCACTACATGGTTTTGGTAAATCTGAAGACAAAAATCGGCAGAAAATCGAATAGTGTGTATGGGGTCTGAGAATGGGGGTTGGAGTAGATTTAGGAAATAGTTAGGTTTTGACTGGAATTACACTTTAACCACTTAAGGCCCGGACCTTTAGGCAGCTAAAGGACCGGGCCAGTTTTTGCGCTTCGGCACTGCGTCGCTTTAACAGACAATTGCGCGGTCGTGCGACGTGGCTCCCAAACAAAATCGGCGTCCTTTTTTTCCCACAAATAGAGTTTTATTTTGGTGGTATTTGATCACCTCTGCGTTTTTTATTTTTTTCGCTATAAACCAAAATAGAGCGACAATTTTGAAAAAAATACAATCTTTTTTACTTTTTGCTATAATAAATATCCCCAAAAATATATAAAAAAACGATTTTTTTCCTCAGTTTAGGCCGATGCGTATTCTTCCTATTTTTGGTAAAAAAAATCGCAATAAGTGTTTATCGATTGGTTTGCGCAAAATTTATAGCGTTTACAAAATAGGGGATAGTTTTATTGCATTTTTATTAAAACATTTTTTTACTACTAATGGCGGCGATCAGCGATTTTTTTCGCGACTGCGACATTATGGCGGACACTTCGGACAATTTTGACACATTTTTGGGACCATTGTCATTTTCACAACAAAAACTGCATTAAAAATGCACTGATTACTGTGAAAATGACAATTGCAGTTTGGGAGTTAACCACTAGGGGGTGCTGATGGGGTTATGTGTGACCTCATGTCTGTTTCTAACTGTAGGGGGGCGGGGCTGGACATGTGACGTCATTGATTGTGTTTCCCTATAAAAGGGAACACACGATCAATGACGGGGCCACAGTGAAGAACAGGGAAGGCGTGTTTACACACACCTCTCCCCGTTCTTCAGCTCCGGGGACCGATTGCGGGACTCCAGTGGCGATCGGGTCCGCGGAGCTTCAGACCGGGTCGCGGGGTCGCGGGATCGCGCCCACGGCTGGGCACTTTAAGAGGACGTACCTGTACGTGCTTGTGCCCAGCCGTCCCATTCTGCCGACGTATATGTGCTGGAGGCGGTCCTTAAGTGGTTAAATCTCCAAAATGGTAAAAAATTGGAATGATCCTCGGCTGTACTCACATGGGCCCTGGCGTGGTGATTCGAGTCTTTGATGGCAGGCAGGTACCTGCGGCGTCCTAGGATGGTCTGTACGAAACCATTGCTGGTGCAGTTCTTCACCGTCTCCTTCAGGAACCTCCGAATCCCTGTCGGGAGAGAAGTTATAGTCTTTATTAAAAAATTTTTTAACAGAAACATTTTTATTTACCTCCAACAGGAGATATATTGTCATCATCCGGTCTCTTAAAACCAGATCGGAATTTTACCCCCTACAATCTAGGGGCAAAGACATGGATCTTTATCAAAAAATGGTAGAAAGAGATTTGTTACTTCGAGCCAAACGTCCAATCCAACAAAAGCATTGAGAATTCGTCCATCGCAGAAAAGAAATCACTTGATGATTTACATCAGGGGTGCCCAACCTTTTGAAGGCCAAGGGCTACTTAAAGCTACTTCGTAACCAGTCGCGGGCCACAATGAGCGGAGTGGGCAGATTACAGGTCTGTGTCCAGTCTGTATATGCCAAGCAGACACAGCCCTACCTACTCTATGGGCCCTCTGGTCCAATCAGATGGAAGGGGCAGGGCCAGATTAACATAGGGGCTATTGGAGCTGCAGCTCCAGGCCCCTTCCTCAAGATAGGCCCATTTGCCCCCCCCCCAAAAAAAAAGATGGACTCCGAGGGTTGTAGCTCGGTGACCAGGGGGCACAGAGACCCCACATTAGACACAAGTCTGTTTACATCTGCCGATCCATAGAGGTGAATGAAGGGTCCGATTGTGTCAGACCGATCGCTTGAAAGGGGCCTAAGGCTGCTTTTATACTGATGGTCTGTGGTCTATTGCGGCACAGTGTACCTGTGGTTTTCCCGCCGGTTAGCTGAACTTTGCCATAGATGTCTATTATATCTTGCAGGTGTGGTGCACTTTCTGAAAAGCCGCTTGCTTCCTCTACCACCAGCTTTAATTACAACACTGATGCTCTGAGATGGCAGGTCGGCAACCTGCAATCTGGGCTTGCCAACCAGCCATCCCAGAGCAGGAGGTCGCGGGCCACATCAGAGGGCTCCGCGGGCCACATGTGGCCCCCGGGCCACTGGTTGGGCACCCCCGATTTACATGCCGATTCTGCTATAGTAATATAAAATGCGGACAAGGGTGGAATGGTGGTAGTTTTGGACTCTACCATGTATAGAATGGAAGTCTTACGACAGTTATCCGATTCTAACACCTATCAGAAACTCAGAAGCGATCCTACTGATTTGTTTAAAAAGGAACTTTTGTCATTATTGGATAGAGCTGTAGAAATCGGAATATTCACTGAATACGCTCGTTCCTCCTATCCCTGTTATGCCCATCTTCCACCATCTTCCCAAATTGCATAAGGGACTTTCTCCCCTAACTGGTAGGCCAATCGTGGCCGGAATTGATTCTTTAAATGAACGTTTGGGTCAATGGGTAGATGAATGTAACTGTCAGGGGTTAACGACGTTTACAATATTCCATTCCACCAACCCACGACAGCTTATCGACACTCCACAATCCAGCAGACGAACATGGCCCATACAGATTCCCCAGAAACAAGACACACAGCTCTGTTCTCTGGTTCCAAACAGATAGACACTTTAATGGGAAAACTCAGGCTCTTATATACTGTCAGCAACCAAATATGAACAATGACTGAACTCCACCCACAACATGACACAAGGAGCCCAATACACATTTTTAGTCAGACTTTCTGGCACCGATATAATCCACATGAGCCAATTAACTACAGCTGACAAGTCAGACATCAAGACTCCAGCTTTTCTCACCTGCTATACAATACATATTTCATTAATAGAACTTTCACACAATACAGTGTTAATTAGCATCACACAATGAAAAGGTCTTTAGAAGCCAGACTAGGGTTAGTTTACATGACAGTAGCAGACTTAATTACCACCTTAACAGTCTATGTTCCACATTGAATGAATCACTCTCCTATTGACCTGTTGAGTTCAGAATCAACCACCTGTAATTAGTTCTTTGCAGACATCGGTGGATTTCTGGAGATGTTTCTAATCTTTATTCCTCTATACCTCATGCCTTAGGTTTACAAGCCGTGTCATTCTTTTTAGATAGATCGGGCAGTTTTTCTCCCATGGTGCAAGAGTTCATCATCATGTGCTTGGAATATCTTCTCACCCACAATTTTTTCATGTTCAACGGGGACTATTATCTCCAAAAATGCGGAGCCTCCACCGTCCCTAGCCAATCTCTACAATGGATGGTGGGAAAGGCTCCGCATTTTTGGACCTGATAGTCCCCGTCGACAGGATACTGTGCCGTTTTGTAGATACATAGACGATCTGTTTATTGTGAAGGACCCTTGTTGTGATCTGCAATCTTGGTTGTCCTATATAAAAGGACAACTCGCTCAATTTAAAATTCACAGGCACATTCAATGTCAAAACTATAGAATTTTTAGATGTGAGACTGAGGGGAACATCATTACTTCTAATCTTTACAGAAAACCCAGTGCTGGTAACACCCTTCTTAGAGCAGACTCTAGTCACCCTAAGCATACTGTTGACAACATACCAGTAGGTCAGTTTCTCAGACTTAGAAGACTGTGCAGCAAGGAGTGCGATTTCACGCAAGAAGCAGCAGCCATGTCCATTAGATTTCAGGAGAGGGCTTGCCCTAAACCTGTTATTGATAGAGGCTTATACGTAGCTAAGGGTTCTTCTCGTGATATGCTTTTGATGAAGAAATCCAATAACAAAAATAAAAGTAAAACGTAGTTGGGGTTTTGGTGGCAACACTAATAAACAACATAGAAACAAAGACGGGGGTAATGGGGTTATCAATCCCACTCCCACTTTTTCCACTGCATACAGCACAGAATTTCAGAAAATAAAATTCATTATCATCAAACACCTTCCCATCCTATCTCATGATCCAACGTATGCCTAAATCCTCAAAGGAGGCATACGTACTGTGTCTAGAAGAGAACCGTCTCTGGGTGCACTTTTGTCACCCTGTTTCTTTTAAAGGACACCAATTGCAATTGGTTATCTTTCAAGGGCACCTTCAAATGTGGGGGCTGCAATTGTGCTTATTGCCCCTTTATTCAAAGAGGGGACACCATTGTCTCTATGTTCACGAAAAAGACACACAAGCTGCATTATTTTATCAATTGTAACACACGTTACGTTGTATATGCCATTACATGCAGGTTGTGTGTTCAATTCAGTATGTAGGTAGAACTACAAGACGTCTTAAGGATCGTCTATATCAGGGGTCTCCAAACAATTTAAACAAAGGGCCGGTTTATTGTCCTTCAGACTCTAGGAGGGCCGGACTATGGCCAGCGGGAGTGGAAATTTTCCTGGCATCATTGGGAGTAAGCATTGCCTCATTTGGTATTAGGGGCAGGAACAGTGCCCAGTCCTTGGTATCATAGGGAGGAATAGTACCCCATTTTTGGTGTCAGTGGGAAAAATGATGCCGCATTGTTGGTGGCAGAATATTGTGTCTTGTATCAGTGGGATGAATAGTGTCCAGAGGGCCGAAAAAAGGCAAGCAGAGGGCCACATCCGGCCCTCGGGCCACAGTTTGGAGACCACTGGTCTATATGATCATCTTTATGACATCGAAAAGGATCATATGACTAACGTGGCACGGCATTGGAATGAGGTTCATCACAAGGACACCTCCAGTTTAGTTATTCAGGGAGGGACTAGAAAAAAAATTGTAAAACCACTGAGGGGTGGTGATAAGTTGAATATATTGGGTAAGCAAGAGGTTCGGTGGATATTTCTCTTGAATACTAGACCCCCCCCAGGATTAATTTTTTTTGTTAGTTAATAACAGAGAAGAAATAGAGCAACTTCTGAGCAAAAACGAACAATGAGGAAGTGAAAAGAGGAATGTCTGCAGGTAAAGGATGCTTATTATGAAAAAAATGTTTTTCCTTTACAACCCCTTTAATCTAATTCCATTTAATTTATTTCACTTAATGTTGGACCATGTTTTCATAATTCTATATATACATGTTTATATTCATATATTTATTGCAGTTTTTGCGCACTTGCATATCAACAATTCATTGTTGTTATGTTTTATTTCCAACACAGATCAGCACCGTATTTATGAACAACTCCACATTCGCACATGGTCTCCACATTTTATTACCACAATATCATTCATATCAGTTTTCATTTATATTTATTTAATAGCACTTTATTTTTGCAGTATATTTATATATATTTATTCATTTATTGCATTTCTTTGTATGTTTTTATATACACTTATAAAGTCTATATCATAAAATGTGTTTTAGGTTAGAATGTCACATACACATGTGTGATTTTGTTTTTTGATTGTGCAGATGCTGTTCTGATCATGGGTTGTGTCAGTTTCAATCAGGTATCTAATTTTCTAATGCTGTGCAGACCAGCTCTATTTGGTTTGGATGCATTCAAAGTTTTCTATTTAAATCCTTTCAGATCCTCACACAACCCAGCTATGACTAAGCATCTATCCATGATGTGAAACATGTTAGCTTTTTTGTCCCCTATGTCCACTTTCTACCATTGATTGCAGTGTTGCATGAACTTTTGGATGTTATACAGCTTTAGATTGTATCCTTTGTTCATTTTGTTTCAACAAATCGCCTATCAGAGTGCAGCAGTCCAGGAACATTTCCTTTTTCCCAGGAGATATATTGTCACGTATAATTACATACAACCAAAAGTGTTATAGAATAACATGTGTTACATGTTTCAAGGCATGAAAGTAAAGCAGTACATTACAAACGTTTTTGATACATCAAATGCTACAGATCCGTCTACAGTGCAAAAATTGGTAGGTCTATGAGACGTTTTGAGTATACAATTGGTCCTCTGGATCTACTTATGTACCTGGGGAAGTAATGATTATGTAATTCCCCTGGTGGGGGGGCAGCCATCCCAAGAGCAGGTGGAGGGGGAGGCCCCAGATACAGCGTAGCTTGGTCCCCCATGCTCGAGGTCGATGTCCAGGCGGGGGAATCCCAGGTGACTTCAGTTCCATGCATAGTCAGTGGCTGATTGAGGCACCTCCTCAGAGTGGGGTGTCTATCAGCTTTTGACCCAGGCGCCCCACTAAATTTTTTTGGGGACATTTACGACTCATGTACGCAAGTTTATAGAGGGAGGGTGGAGTCTATCAATGCCCTCCAATGTGCCACCGTGGGGGGTTCTGGCTGCGTCCATCTAGTTAGTATAACTTTCCTGGCATAAAAAGAAGGTATAGTAGACGAATACCCAAGAGGAGAATGAGAGGGTCACAGTGTAGAGAATACGATTTCCTATCATCTGTGCCCAGTCTTGCCACACGGAGTTAATCCAGGTCTGAGCAATCCTCTTTTTATTGTTCAGTGAAATAAAACAGACTTCCAGATAAAGACCAAAGTCCTTGCTTGAGTGACAGGTTATTTACATATCTCGTGCACTAGCTTGCAGACATGCACAGCTTCTTGTCTATGTATATTCTGATGGCTGTCATCATGTTGGGACACATACCGTTAGATGCTAATTGACCCTGCTATTGTGTGAAGATGTCCTGTGTTTACACTTATAATGTGTATTGTATAGCAGGTGAGAGTAGACGGGACGTCTACCCTGAAATGTCATAGTCGCCTAGTCTGGGTAAATGATTAGTTAATTTATATTCTGCTTACCTCCTCTTTAAACTGTATATAAGGTTGTATTCTTGGTTCTATTAAACACTCCATGTTCAGCACACA
The DNA here is from genome assembly GCF_905171775.1 of Rana temporaria. NCBI lineage: Eukaryota > Metazoa > Chordata > Amphibia > Anura > Ranidae > Rana > Rana temporaria. Next base: position 535,990,968 of record NC_053490.1, on the reverse strand, counting down.
AACAAGTCTCGTCTTGTGTGTTGAGGGCAGCTGGAATATCTGATATCTATATCCAGACCGATAGGAAGCGGTAGATGACGGAAGAACTCAAGCGGAGTGCGGGACATTGCGTTACAGAGATCTCCAAATGTGTGAAAAAAAAAAAATTCTACAAGTGCCAACGTTCTGACACCGGGGGAAGAAAATTTCCAGCACACAGCAAGTTTCCTGCCCAGAGTTTCCACTCCGGCTCCCTAATTTACTGCACCTGCAGACCATATGTAAACCAGCAATGCGGTTCTACACCTTTTATATACAATGGTACAGTTGAGAGATCTGTAATTCCATACGGGGAGTGTTCCCAATTTCCTGCACACAGCTGTATTGCTGCACTTTATATATAGGACGTGATCAGCGTCTGGTTAAGGCGGCTTATTGTTGCATCTTCAGCACCGCGGGTGCTTCCAATTCGTGATTTTCAGTGCAGATATTCAAATGAAGCCTCAGAGGAAAAACTACACGCAGTCCCTACTAAGCCTAAGGCTGCATTCACACTGTAACGTGGGTGTACGCGACGTATTTTGCCGCGATTTGTTTAACTTTTTTTTTTTTTTACAAGACATTTACATTGATGTCTATGGCCGAACGCCAATGGCGCCTGAAAAAAAGGGACTTGTTTTCAGGCGGCAGGCGTATGGCGTTTGGCGTGAGATGTGAACCATCTCATAGACATCAATGCAAATTCGCCCCTCCAGCGTATCGCGCGTCGGGCGTTTTGTCGCCTAGGTGTGAATGGAGCCTTACATGTCTGACAATATGGATAACAGACTGAAAACTGACAAGTCTCAGGGTTTGTACAGATCCAGAACTCATCACCCATTTAGATGAATTAACCCCTCCCCAGAGGTGTGATTGGTGAGTGGTTTGGTTTACAAATACTTCCCAGGCATACAAATAAAAAAAGCTGCACGCCGCTGCATTTTTCATCAACTTTTTTGATGGCAGAATAGGTCGGAGATTGGCGTCTGTGCCAGTCATAACTCTGCCCGTTGATGCGTTTCACCCACAGTGGGCGTAAATCTGAAGTCTAGGTATAAATTTCATTACATACCGTATTTATTGGGGTATAGCGCGCTCCCGCGTATAGCGCGCACCCCTAAAGTTGGCCAGAAATTCCTGTGGAAAAAAGGATTTTGTACTTACAGGTTTGGTGTCTTGCGCGGTGTCCATCGGCGGCCTCGTCGGGTCCGGCATCCGCCTGCGGCTTCGGGTGTCCTCTTCGTCGGGTCCGGCGTCCTTCTGCGGCGTCCTCCTCGCTCGTTTCCCACTTTCCCGCGCCGAGTTTGAATACTGCGCCGGCATATACCGAGCGCAGTACACTCGGGGCGGGCTCGGCTACTGTCGCGCTCACGTCCTCTACGTCCAGGACGTGAGCGCGGGAGGAGCCGAGACTGCCCGACTATACACGAGCGTACTGTGCTCGGTATATGCTGGCGCAGTATTCAAACTCGGCGTGGGAAAGCGGGTATCGGCGTATATCGCGCACCCACAATTTTGCCCTGATTTTCAGGGCAAAAAAGTGCACGGTATACGCCGATAAATACGGTATGTAACGGAATGGCCCGTGACACCCAGAGACTTTTGAAGGATGCGGGGTACTCCTGTGCCAGCTTCACCAATGACTCTAGGGTCTAGGGTCATCCTATGTCCCTTAAGGGCATAGGATGACTGAGAACTGATATCTCGGATTACATGAGATGGGACATTAATGATAAGTTAATGATAATTAAGTTGTTTATTCTGACCCCAACAGGTCAATAGGACAGTATTCATTCATGTGGGGACACATACTTTTGAGGTGCTAATTGAGTCGGGCTCCTAAGATATTTCATTGTCTATTGTGTGATGCTAATCACACTGTATTGTGTGGAAGTTCTATTGATGATAGATATGTGTTGGGAGTCTGAAAGGTCAGATGTCTGACTTCTCAGGTGTAGTGGATTAGCATGTCAATTATGTTTACTAAAAGAATGTGTTTTATGTAGCAGGTGCGACAAGCTGGAGTCATAACGCCTGCCATGTCAGCTATAGTAATTAACTCCTCTAGATGCGGTGCCAGAATGTCTGTCTGGGATGTGGATTTGAGGGTGGAACTCGATAAGCACCCATTGTGTGATGTTTTGGGTGGAGAGTTTCATTGTCCCTGTGATTACTGTAGCATGCTTGTAACTGTATATAACAAGCTGAGTGTACCATTAAAGTATTCATTCGTTTGAACCAGAGAGAACAGAGCTTGTGTCTCATCTTTATTCTGGGTCCTGTCTGCTGGAGTGTCGGATAAGCTGTCTTGGGTTGGTGGAATAGAATATCGTAAACGGTGTTAACCCCTGACCGTTGCAACATAGTTATGTCAAGCTTGAACCAATTTAATGGGTTACCATATACATTACAATCAACTTTAGATTTACAAAAGCACAGAGCTTTTTCTGAGCTGGAACGTGGTGGAACTCCATTCCGCCACCTCTGGTACCAGCCTTGTGCTCACCACTTACTACTGTCACTTGGACGTACAGACCCGCGGCTTCTGTGTTTCCAAGTGACAGCGCATCTTTCCTGGTAGCGCCAGATGATCTAGCTGCTGCTGCTGCAAGTGAGAGACACAGACTCAAAAATGAGCGTGCATGCACAGTGTCAGGAAAGGAACTGCAGCAGCTAGGAGGTGTGCAGAGGTAAGGGCTGAGGAGGGGTGCATAACTTATAAGTGGATGGAGGATTCAGATGTGAGCTGCGGCCAGGTTATTGTGCCTTCCCAGCCAGTGCCTTGCTATTTGTCTGCTCTGCTGCCATTTGTACCTGGACTACTCAACTGCCTGATCCCAATCTGCAACCACCCATGTTTGACCCTCGGCCTGTTCTTTGACTACTCTTCTGTTTGATCCCAACCTGCAGCCACTCGTGATTGATCCCTTGGCTTGTTTACTGACCACCATAGAGCCTGATGAAGAAGCACGCATGCTTCGAAAGCGTGCAGCTCCCCGCTGACTCCTGACCCGGAAGTGAAGTCATCCCCGGCCGTGCGCTAGGGCCGTGAGCCGTTGGCGGGGGGAATATTGCAGAGGTGAGCCGTTAGCGGGGGGAATATTGCAGAGGTGAGTTGTGGGTGGGGAGATGCAGAGGTGAGCCACAACTGGGGGGGGGGGGGGGGGGAGGAGAGCTGCCGATGGGGTGCAGGGGTGAGCTGCCAATGGGGGTTTAGAGGGTAGATACAGATGGGGAGGTTGAGATGTGAGCCATAGATGGGGGTGCAGAGGTGAGCTGCTGATGGGGGGATGCAGAGAAGAGCCGCGGATGGGGGTGCAGAATTGAGTCATGGATGGGGCTGCATAGGTGTGCCGCTGATGGGGGATCAGAGGGTACCTGCGGATTGGGCGGAAACAGAGGTCGATGTTTGGTGCTGCATTTTTCGAGGGGAAAAAAGTATCCTGGGGAATATTTCTAGTTAATGGTGGGTGACCGCACAGCATACAGAGTTAAGTAGAGTATGTATATGAAGCGATTAGGATTTTGCAGTGGAGGAATTTGGGGGGACAGCTCTGTATTGGGTGTTCTGAAAAGAATTTGTGGGGGAGGCAATTTCTGACTATAAACGGTCCTGTGAAATATGTACTCCTAAACCCTGGAATGTGTGTGTAATCCACTCCTGAACCCTGGAATGTGTCTATAATCCACTCCTGAACCCTGGAATGTGTGTGTAATCCACTCCTGAACCCTGGAATGTGTCTATAATCCACTCCTGAACCCTGGAATGTGTGTGTAATCCACTCCTGAACCCTGGAATGTGTGTGTAATCCACTCCTGAACCCTGGAATGTGTGTGTAATCCACTCCTGAACCCTGGAATGTGTCTGTAATCCACTCCTGAACCCTGGAATGTGTGTGTAATCCACTCCTGAACCCTGGAATGTGTGTGTAATCCACTCCTGAACCCTGGAATGTGTGTGTAATCCACTCCTGAACCCTGGAATGTGTCTGTAATCCACTCCTGAACCCTGGAATGTGTCTGTAATCCACCCCTGAACCCTGGAATGTGTCTGTAATCCACTCCTGAACCCTGGAATGTGTCTGTAAATCCACTCCTGAACCCTGGAATGTGTCTATAATCCACTCCTGAACCCTGGAATGTGTCTGTAAATCCACTCCTGAACCCTGGAATGTGTCTATAATCCACTCCTGAACCCTGGAATGTGTGTGTAATCCACTCCTGAACCCTGGAATGTGTGTGTAATCCACTCCTGAACCCTGGAATGTGTGTGTAATCCACTCCTGAACCCTGGAATGTGTCTGTAATCCACTCCTGAACCCTGGAATGTGTGTGTAATCCACTCCTGAACCCTGGAATGTGTGTGTAATCCACTCCTGAACCCTGGAATGTGTGTGTAATCCACTCCTGAACCCTGGAATGTGTCTGTAATCCACTCCTGAACCCTGGAATGTGTCTGTAATCCACTCCTGAACCCTGGAATGTGTCTGTAAATCCACTCCTGAACCCTGGAATGTGTGTGTAATCCACTCCTGAACCCTGCGCATTCTGCACTCCTGATTTAACATAGTCCTTGTAAGACCTTCCCAGTGTTAGGGTAATCTGGACATACCCGCTATTTGACCTGGTGTGCACAACACTCCACATTGCGAGGGGGGGGGGGGGGGGGTCTTGTGTTCCTGCATCTAATTCTCTGACAAAAAAGCCCCCCCCAAAACTAGGCAATATGGACACCTCCCTAACCTAACCAATCAATATGTACGAGACGTGGTGGCCCAATATAAGTAGGCAACATAATCTGGATACTACTGGAATTCACCTTTCATCATAGGAGATCTGTCTGACACAAAATGCTCTTCACAATTACTTATTTTGGCTATCTGTACAGTAAAACCTTGGTTTGAGAGTAACTTGGTTCGAGAGCGTTTTGCAAGACAAGCAAAATGTTTTAATAAATTTTGCCTTGATATACAAGCGATGTCTTGATATAAGAGCAGCGTCATGTCACAACTGAGTATAAAAAAGAAGAGAGGCGCCTCTAAGTGTAGCAATATGGTTACATTTAATGAAGGGACAACATTTACCAACTTATTGCTACACTTAGAGGTACCTCTCTTCTCTTTTATACCCTGTAAAAAAAATGCTTTGATATACAAGTGCTTTGGATTACAAGCATGTTTCTGGAACGAATTATGCTCGCAATCCAAGGTTTTACTGTATTTGGAAATGGGGGGGGGGGGTGTAAATTTATTCCCAGGTGTAATCATTCCGAATCCTGATCTCCTCTGTACCCGTCTGCCCATTCTTCCGTGTATTATCGCCACCAGCTGCCATTAATACATGACATCATCACTGTCACCCTCCATCATACCAGTCACTCCACAAATGACCGTTATGAGGATCGGGGGGGGGAGTTCTCTGCTTACCGCTGTATCTGGCCTTGAAGGATTCGATGTATGAGGCGGCGTCATTTTCATCGATCCCCATCTGTTCCCCCAGGGACTTTGCTCCCATTCCATAGATGATTCCATAACAAATCTACATGAGGGGAAAGGAGATATCGTCACCAAACTCTATTTCATAGCAAAATAAAATCAAAAGGGAACGAATATTCTCAAAAGTCTTTAGGTTAACTGATTAGCTTAAAGCAGGGGTCTCCAAACTGCGGCCCGAGGGCCAGATGTGGCCCTTTCCTTGCTTCTATCCAGCCCTTGGGGCGCTATTGCTTCCACAGATATGAGGCACTATTACTCACACTGACACCAACAATGGGACACTCTTTCTTCCACTGATACCAATGATGGGATACTATTCCTCCTACTAATAGGGGCACCACTCCGCCTATTGACCACCAATCCTGAGGCCATTTTTATTGTCACTGATGCCAAATTTTTCTGCCCCTGCTGGCCACAAACCGGCCCTCCAAAAGTCTGAAGGACAATAAACTGGCCCTTTGCTTGAAAAGTTTGGAGACCCATGGCTTAAAGTAAAGTAGACTTTAATTTTGTCCATGTGGGGCTCTTTAGTGGAGGTCCCACCAGCAAAACATACATACCCCACTGCTCATTTTCGTTGACTGGAGTGCAGTGTGTAAGCTCTGTCTAGGATCTACTTTGAGTTTACAAAACAATAACATTCTTCGCATACTACAGAGGAGATAAGACCACTAATCCCAACACACTGGACCCCCCCCCCACCATGGTCCAGTCTGGGTCCCTGTCATGTACTGTAGTCTGAAATGTGGTAGCAAAGCCCGTTCACCTGTTTGGCTTGCTGTCTCATGTTGTCAGTGACAGTGTTGGGGTCAACCATCTTCCATTCAGCGGCGATGCTCCGGAAGACATCCATTCCGCCATTCAGCACCTGTACAAGCCGCCGATCCCGAGATAAGTGAGCCAGGATCCTCAGCTCCAGCTGGGAGTAATCTGCCCCCAGGATCAAACCACCTGCGGAGATCGGGGAGGGAATAACCGGAAATATAACAACTGCTGAGAGGACACACTGATAAAGGAACATGTATTGATGTAAGCACACCCCCCCTCCCCCCTCTTCGTTTCTCTTCTTTCCTCCAGACTGTACAAATTAGGTAAGATCTATATAGAGGAATTAGGACCTCCTTCTGGTGACTCCTCTAGTGATATAAAGATCTATATAGAGGGATCAGGACCTCCTTCCTCCTGCTGGTGATCCCTCTAGTGATATAAAGATCTATATATAGGGATCAGGACCTTCCTTCCTCCTCTTGCTGGTGACCCCTCTAGTGATATAAAGATCTATATAGAGGGATCAGGACCTCCTTCCTCCTGCTGGTGATCCCTCTAGTGATATAAAGATCTATATAGAGGGATCAGGACCTCCTTCCTCCTGCTGGTGACCCCTCTAGTGATATAAAGATCTATATAGAGGAATCAGGACCTCATTCCTCCTGCTGGAGATATCTCCATTGATATAAAGATCTATATAGAGGAATCCGGACCTCCTTCCTCCTGCTGGTGACCCCTCTAGTGATATAAAGATCTATATAGAGGAATCAGGACCTCATTCCTCCTGCTGGAGATATCTCCATTGATATAAAGATCTATAGAGAGGAATCAGGACCTCCTTCACTCTTCTGGTGACCCCTCTAGTGGTATAAAGATCTATATAGAAGAATAAGGACCTCCTTCTGGTGAACCCTCCCAAATCTTTTTCCTCTGTAGCTCTGGCCAATACTGTATACCCAATGTTGTACTGTATCAGAGGATTATTTTTCCATAAATGCATTATTTTGTATTTTGAAACATTGAACTGCAGTTTTCATTGATTTGACCAATCTACCAGAAATGACAAATCATGTTCCATGTTACAAATACCTCGAGGAACATCAACCCTATTGCACTCCTTTGTTATCGCCAGCAAAAAAAAAAACACACATACCTAGACCACCAAACCTTCAGTTAAATCCTTTAGAAACAGAATAAATGAAGCAGGACCTAGTACAGAGCCTGGTGGTAACACCACTAATGACTGGCCTTCAAATGAAACCCCATTTACAACCATAGTGGTTTTCATTGGATGAGGTTCTGACGGTCGACCAATAAATTGGAATGTCTATTGAACGGAAGAGGGTCAAAAAAGAAAAGGCTCCTCACCAAGAAATACTCTATTATATGGAGCTCTGATAGAAATGGAGTTACCTGAGAACGGGATGAAGGCGTGTCGCATGCTGACGAAGAACGACACCCCCTTCTCCGCTGGGATCTGATCTGCCTGGAGTTTTGGTAATGCAAACTTTTTCTTCTTACTCCTGAAAAGAAATAAAAAATTTAAAGCACGCGGCTATGTCACAGACATGCGAGGGTAGACACAAAGCGAAAGCGATGTCCCTGATAAATGATGGGAGGGCAGAGGGCCCCCCCCCCCCACCGCCCCCATACTCCAGTGTGCCAAGATCCCATGAGGTTCCCACCCTGAGGTGACAAAGATGCACTAACAAAATGCTGAGGTCATTAGTGTGCGGCCGGTCCTTAAAGTAATTTACCACTGGAACCCGGTATGTTCTAACTTCTCAGCCTATTACAGAGGATGTGATTTCACTGCCGATTATATGGCTGAACCTCAGTGTCAGCCAATCAGAAGACACTTACACAAAGCACAAGACAACCCATGTAAAATCCATACTGATTATGGGCTTATAAATCTATTACCGGTTCTTTGATAGATTGGAGGGCCCCGGGTCCTGGGATGGAGGGCTCTCTTCAACCAATCGGGGCA